>NW_026634322.1:160955-194696 GCF_024868665.1 Triplophysa rosa | reverse complement strand
GTTTGGACTAACGCGTCTCCTTTTAGGAGACTCCACTTTGGAACCGTCAATCGTGACGTTTGGACTAACGCTTCTCCTTTTAGGAGACTCCACTTCGGAACCGTCAATCGTGACATTTGGACTAACGCTTCTCCTTTTAGGAGACTCCACTTCGGAACCATTAATCATGACATTTGGACTAACGCTTCTCCTTTTAGGAGACTCTACTTCGGAACCGTGACGTTTAGACTAACGCTTCTCCTTTTAGGAGACTCCACTTTGGAACCGTCAATTGTGACGTTTGGACTATCACTCTTCCCTCGAGGTGATTCCCGGCCTTGTCACCCTTCCCACGGTCATTACGGCCAAGCCGAGCCATTTTCCCCCAAGCCCTGGTTGCCTCCTATTTTTCGGTCTTGTGGAAGCTAGTACATGCCATATCTGTACGTGACTAATTCTATTTAATAAATCTGTTAAACTGCATCTGACTCCGGTATCATCCCTGACAATTAACTATTTATTCATTCATTGTTTTGTATGTAATCATTACTGTACACTTACATTTGTTAATTTAGTGACGCATCAGTTAAATAATTTATTAATGCAGTGGAGCGTCACTAAACTCCGCCTACTCACGGTGAGTTGTGGGTAATATTAGCCGTTAGTGTGCATCGTTCTGCACTTCGAATTTCTACCGGAAGTAGTAGACCATCCGGGAATCTTTGGAATACTCTTAACAACAGACTACAATTTGGGACATACTAATTATACTTTCAAATACTATTTAGGACGGATAGTATGTGGATTGGGATGCAGCAATTGCTTTGCTACACACTAAAAAGTACATATTTTTCGGTAACACTTTATTTTACGGTGCCCTTGTTACGCATGTTACATGTATTTACTATAGTATTTACTATAAATTATGCATAATTACATGTAACTAACCCTGACCTAAACCCTAATCCTATAGTAAGTACATGTAGTTGCTTTTTATTACCCAGTACTTAAATGTATAATTACACTGTAACACGGGCACTGTAAAATAAAGTGTAACCTATTTTTCCATTACAAAAACAGTACGTACTTAGTGCATGGTATGAGTAGGCGAATTTGGACGCAGCATAACTGTTGGTGGAAATTAAAAAGGCAGATTTTCGCTCTTCAATACAGTGATGTGACGATGTTTGCTGGTTGGCCATACAAAATGCGCACGACCTAAAGCAACCACAAAAGTGGGTTAAACGGTAGCATTGTGTCAATGTCTTGCTGCTAGTTTTGAGCTTATAAATTACACGAGAAATATTGTTAATCTTAATCTTTTATTTATATACTGATACCTTGTATTCTAGAGTTTGACACGTTTATAGACATTGTGTATTACGAAACAAAGCAACTTACACTGTAATAAAATCTAAGCACATTGGACAAATTGTTTAACTGCATAAATTGTCTAATTACAGTTCTCTTTCTTTATTTATCTCCTTAATGCTCACACTCTAGATTTTTTTCTCTTCATTTTTATTCTTGTAACTTTTTGATATCAAGACCAAAACCCCTGCACAGTTTGTTTTTTGCTCTAGGGTTTCAGGCATCTGATTTGAATAGAGTTTTATGAAGTGCATACAGGCAGCGTCAGCATTAATGCCAACTGTTTTTTAAATGGATTTATGCTTATCCTTAGGGAAGAGCTACAGCATCATCAGGAGTATGAGCTTATTTTTGTCATTAGAGGACCATTTAAATTATATTTTTCTCTCTCTCTTTCAGTGACTGCTGGCCCAAAAATTCAGAATTTACGTTTGGGACTTTACAACTGTGTGAAAATCTGTTAGACGTTTCATTATCATCTGTTCTTCTCAGGTTAAAGTAAGCCAGTTATATGCTTGTGTTTGTATATGTATTATAAGTCTACTAAGTCACCTTTTTCTTCATAGTCTTTAATAATTGCCTCAAAGAGCTACATAGGCCTATTTCCCCAGTGACGCTGCATTGAGAACATAACCAGCTGTATGAGTATCAGTCTAGTCTAGTTAATATTAAGTTACTATAAAAACAATAGCACTAATAATAACTTTTAGACAGTCCTCAATGAAGTAAAACACACCAAAAAAGGGGCAAAATAGCACAATGAAACAGACAAGTGGTAAGTGAAATGCAGACAACATAATAAGTTGCGGTACATTCCACAAAATATGATCATTTGATCACTAGACAGGACTTTCCTCCACACTACTTAGTTTTCACAGTAAAACAACGAACCAGCAGAGGACAGTAAAAAAAAAACATTGAATAGGAGAGGAATTGAAGTGGGATGACAGGCAGACAGATGTGGGGCATTAACTCATAATGGGATAGTTAATGAGAAAACAAAGGGATAAGGTCAAAGGTGTGTTCACACCATAAAATAAAAAGCATTCACATCCTCATAGACTTTGTAAGTACAACTTGTAGACTGGGAATGTTCTGAGAGTTACGCCAGTCACCCCTGCAACCTCATGCAAAGACACAGAAAAATGATGGCGCTTTGCTGTCCCTTCTCGTGTATAATCTCCAGTTCAAGGACGTAAACGGCTTCGAACATCACATGTCGTCATCTTAAAACAATGGTAATTACATAACGCTGAGACATGAGAGCACATCACACACTGTAAACCCAGATTTTGATTCAACTCAAATGGATTGAGTTCATATTACTTAAATGTGTCTGATTTATTGACATTACTTGTTAATTCCGATTAAGATGAACTTTTTCATGTCCTTTCTTATTGTAATTGTGTTTTTAAGTCCAATCATTAGTTTCTACTCAAACAAACTGAGTTTGTATTACTTAACATGTGTCATTTCTTTACATTAATTATGAATTCAGAGTAAACTGTACTTTTTAAAGGCCTATCTTATTGTAATTATGTGTTTGAGCTCAAACAACTCAATATCATCAAGTTTTGCCTGTTACTAGTAGCAACGCATCGACGTCACCCATGCAACCGCCAAAAATCTAGTTTATACCAGTTTTGACAGAGTCGCATTGATGACTCTGTCTTTGTTCTGTTCCATCTCTGTTCTGTCTCAAAAGTTCAAAGAATTCAGCTGTTGAAATTTTCGACAACTGACGTTATAGCAAGCAAGTTGTTCGACCCAAGTTTGAAGCCTTCGGTGAATGAACTGAGTTCAGCCACAAAACGGTAAGTTGGAACCTGGCACTGGTTGCATGCCGTTTCAGTCCCGACTGCTAGCTGAGGTAACTTAGCTAGTATATCACGAAAGTGAGTACACCCCTCACATTTTTACAAATATTTTATTATATCTTTTGATGGGGACAACACTATAGAAATGAAACTTTGATATCTGTATATCAAAGTTTCATTTCTATAGTACTGTAGTTATTTAAAAAAAAAAAACGAAAACGAAGGTTAGCAAGGTAGTTAACCAGCTCTGCCCCACACTCTCTAACGTATGTGTTCACTGGTAACGTTAGCTAGCGCCAGTAACGGAAATTGTATGTCGCTCCCAGACAGCTAACGTTAATGCAAGTTGAGCTGAGCCTGACACCTGAAGCAGCTACCTATCGTTAGCTCAGTCACGGACCAGCGAACGTCCGGGTAAGTTGTCGCAGATCTCAGATGCCTTGTAAAAGCGGATTATATTGTGTGACACCGAGTACGCGGAGTGTCCGGCGACTGTCCGCTTTGGGTACACTTCGAGTCCGCCGCGTTGCGGGTACGGTACTCGGTCACACAATAGACTTCTCGGAAGGCAATCTTCACGTCTACATGCTTTTAATGTGCCACCGAGCTGATATGTCCGCTCGACTCTGAACTATTTTACTCTGTTGCTTCCAGACAGCTAAAGTTGAGCTGAGACGGAGAAGCAGCTAGCCACACAACTGCAAACATCCTGGTAAGTTGGTGCACACTAGCTCACATTATTAGTTAGCTAATTAGCTTTAATTTCTTGATTTATTTATTTTTATTCTTTGTTAGTTGGCTATTTGTCCCACTCTTAGCTGTCATGCCTCTTCAAGTTTTTGTTATTTAAAGTTAGCCAATGTTAGCTTGTTGGCTATTGTGTTCAAGCCAATTTCAAATAGTTGTTTTCAGAAGCTTTACACTGTTAGCTAACGGTAATTTTTCCTTAGTTCATGTAACTTTAGCTAGCTGAAGATGGAGTGGAAGTGTAAATATTGTGGTTTTATTAGTGGGAAGAGGGCGCAGCTATTTAAACACTACAGGTTAAAACATGGAAGTTACACAAGGACAGTACCATTTCCTTGTTTGCACCAGGACTGTTTGTGCACATTCAAATCCTTAAACAGCCTTAAAGCACACATATCTCGTTTTCACTCTAAAACTCACGAGGAACAACTAGGAGAAAATGAAGCTGTCAAATTCTGCTGTCAGTTGTGTGAATTCATTGAGCCCTGCTCTGAAACTGAATTTTTCACCCACCTCCGAAGCAGACACTTGAAAGTTAACCTAAATGTTCAGTGTCCATATGCAGGCTGTAGATTTGAGAGCAGTGTGTATTCAACTTTCAATGCACATAAAAGTAAAGCACATAGAGATGACAACCTGAAGATGTTCAAGAAAGAAATAGTTACTGTTGATATAAGTGATGAAAACAAAGACAGTGATGTTGCAGATGAGCAAATGTCGACTGAAGACACTGTGGAGATAGATGATGTCAGTGAAGAAGCTTGTGAGATAGATCTTCATGATTTGGAAAAGCAGTTAGAGCACAACTTGGCTGCACTTTTTTTAAAGATGCAGACTATCCTCCACATACCTGAGCGCTCTGTACAGGAAGTTATCAAACAGCTTTGTGATATACATTATTTGTCAGAGCCACTTCTGCATCATAAGGTGAAGATGATTCTTAAGGAGTATGATTCCTATATAGATGAGTCCATTGTGAAACAGGTGAGCAGTGCTGTTTCAGAGACCAACGTAATGACAACATTTTGCGGCAAAGTTGGTTCTTTAGCAACCACAAAAAAGAGAGCATCGTATGTGTCTAAAAAATTTCCGCTGGTAATGCCTGTAGAGTATGTAGTTGACAAAGATAAGAAATCGGTTGTTTATGTTCCCATACTTCAAATGCTGCAGAAGTTGCTGAGCAGGACAGATGTGTTAGATAAAGCAATGTCTGAAGAAATACATGTTCCAAATGAATACAAAACTCATGTAGATGGTATATACTTCAGAGAAAATGGCCTTCTTACTAGTGATGAGTTCACAATTGCCATTGGGCTGTACATCGATGACTTTGAAGTCGCCAATCCGTTAGGAACATCGAAGAAGAAGCATAAGATGTGTGCTGTGTACTGGGTAATTGCCAATATGCCAGCAAAATATAGAGCATCACTCAACTCTATCCAACTTGCTCTTATGTGCAACACAACCACTGTAAAAGAATGCGGTTATGCTAAAGTGCTGGACCCACTTATACATGATCTGATGTCACTAGAAAATGATGGTGTTTACGTAGAGGCCTTAGGTGCAAGTGTGAAAGGAACTGTTTTGTATGTAGCTGCTGACAACCTAGGTGCTCATGCTCTGGCTGGATTCTACGAGAACTTTTCTGTTGATAAGTTCTGCAGATTCTGCATGGCAACTAGAAGTGACACTCAGGAACAAGAGGTGCGCTCTGGTGCCTTTGAGCTCAGAGACAAAGACAGGCATGACAGACAAGTGCAGGAAGTGATGGAAGACCCAGAACTGTGTAGAACATACGGTGTGAAAAAAGAGTGCCCTTTGACTGCAAAACTGGAGCACTTTCATGTTGTTAAAGGTTACCCTCCTGACCTCATGCATGATCTTCTGGAGGGCATAGTCCCCGTAGAGTTGTCTTTGTGCCTTTCAGATCTGATTTCCAAGGGATATTTTAATCTAGAAACACTGAATCAGGCTATCAGGTCCTTTACATACACCTTTACTGACAGAACTGACCAGCCACAGCCTATTACAAAAGGCTTCTCCACAAAAGGCACAATCGGGGGAAATGCACATGAGAACTGGTGCCTAATTAGGCTCCTTCCATTTCTTGTTGGTCATTATGTTCCTCCGGCGGAAAAGGCATGGGAAGTTCTCATGCTTGTCAAAGACATTGTGGAGTTAGTAGTTGCCCCCAGGTTTACTGAAGAGACACTCTACTTCCTGGAGTGCAAGTTAGCAGAACACAGAGAACTACTGCAGTCTACATTCCCAGAGTTAAGATTACGACCAAAACACCACTACATTGAACATTACCCTCAACTTATTAAGGCATTTGGTCCACTGTGTGATGTCTGGACTATGCGCTTTGAGGGCAAGCACATATTTTTCAAAAAGGTTATCCGTGATGCTCAGAACTACAGGAATGTAGCCCTTACACTTGCTGTGAAACACCAGAAAGCAGTCAGCTATCATTTGGACTCGAGCTCATTTTTCAAACCTTCAGTCGAGATGGAGAAGGTCACTACAGTCTCGGTATCATCTTTCCCTGATAACGTCCAGAGGGTACTCAGTCAGAAAATCCTCAAGCCAGCAGCAGTTCTTGTAGCATCATCCATATGTCTAGATGGAGTTACATACAAGGCAGATATGGTAGTCTCTGCTGGATCCTGCTCAGGTCTCCCTGAGTTTAGGCAGATCACACAGATTGTTGCAGTTCAAACAGAAATCATGTTTGTGTGCAGAGTAATGAGTGCATGGTACCATGAGCACCTTAGATCGTATGAAGTTTGCTACTCTGATGTAACCCCGCCCCTGTGTGTGGTTCCGCTGTCAGAGCTTAACGATGTTTACCCCCTTTCAGCATACAGAATAGGTGGGAAACTAATGGTGACTCTCAAACGTTATATTCTGTGCTGAACAATCTCTCTCTTTCTCCCCAGTTGGCGGTGCAACAGAGAATGCTTGTGAGAGTTATTTTCAGTGAAGCAGACATAAGGAAGGTGGAACTGACGACAAAGCCTGATACAGTTGACCTTTTAATTAGCTCCCTTAAAGATGTTTTTCAAATAAACTATGACTTCAGCTTACAGTTTAAAGATATCAACTTCGACAACGAACTGTGCAATCTAACAGAGATATCAGAGCTGCCTGAGCGACCAACCCTTAAAATTATTCCAGTGCTTTCTCTTGTGCCCGTCCCACGGTCAACATCAAGTGAAGAACTAAGCAACACACCCAGCCAGGCAGACACGGACATCCTCTCCAACTCCTCTGAGGAAAGAAAACGCCAGTGGCCAGAGGTATTTGATATGTATATACCGAAATTCTCTGTCGATGTGGAATATAGACTGCGTCAAGCAAACCTGCTCCATCTCAGGGATGGAACACACCTCATTCCATCAAAGGAGCTCAAGCACGACATCCTCGAGAGGCTGGCCGAGACCATATATGCCTTGAAAGCATATCCAACAAATGCAGAATTTGAAGCTGTTGCCTCAGCACTGGTGCGAGCACACCCATGTCTCAAAGAACAAGGATCAGTGTCCGGTTGGAGCGGTTGGAAAAACAGCTTGAAATTCAAGATGGGGAATTACCGAACAAAAATGCGTCAGCGGGGTCACCGTGATGTCACCGTGAACGGCGGTAAACATGGAAAGCAATCTTCTTGTGGAGACCCACCTAACAAGAGAATCAAGAAGCCAAAGAGAGGAGAAGTCAATTACTTACCAGATTATCCAGATGGACAGGATGACTCCAGCCTTGAAGATGCTCGACAGCTCATGGTGGACGAAATGAAAAAGAAAACCCCAAATGGAGCCCTCATCAAGCAGAAGATGGATCTGACATTCGCTCTTCGAAGGAATGAAGTTGTGAAGGACAAGCCTGCCATCACCCAGATATGTCAACGTTGGCCAGCTCTCTTTACTGAACACCAGGTACGCCTATAGATTTGTCTCATATGCTGTATTCTACGAAGCCCCTCTGCTTCGTAGTATCATCAAACTTGTATTAAAGAGTAATACATGCAGACTGGGTTGTTGCATAAAAAGATCACATCATGGTGTCAACTCATTGAACATGAACATGTTTTGTTTTTACATGTTTCAGGTGTGTCTGGAGTTCAGCAGGGTGGTTGGTAAGAGCCTGAGACAGGAGTTCTACGAGCCCTAGACCAGTGGTCACCAACCCTGCTCCTGGAGATCGACCGTCCTGAAGATTTCAGCTCCAACCCCAATCAAACACACCTGAACTATCTAATCAAGGTGTTCAGGTTTGCTTGATAATTACAGACAGGTGTGCTGAAGCAGGGTTGGAGCTGCAGTTCAATTCAATTCAATTTTATTTATATAGCGCTTTTCACAATGTGCATTGTTCCAAAGCAGCTTTACAGGAGCAAATAAGAAAAACACAGAAAGGTAAAACACAGCACAGTGCATGGTGTTTATAGACCAAGCAAGATCATTATAATAAATAATATCTAATAAATAAATGAATAAATAAATAAATAAATAAATAAATGCAGTCTCCCGGTGAGCAAGCCAACACTGCACTGCTCTGCTGTGTCTGCAGGACGGTCAATCTCCAGGAGCAGGGTTGGTGACCACTGCCCTAGACCATCACAGTCCCAGGCTCATGGAAATCTTCAAGGCAAAGAGGGGCCTCACAGGGCAGGTCTTGGCTGACCTGATGCGACAAACAAAGGTTAATTGATTTTCAACTCTTGCTTGAAAGAACACACATGTGGTGTAAATAAATGTACTGGTAATGTGAGCTATTCTGTTGGTAGATGCTTTCTTCTCTTTAACTTTGAGTAGCATATGTGTAATGGAGTTGAATTGGCCAAACTAACTCCTCAGAGTAATTACTTGCCACCCATTACATTAGTTTGCCAGGTTTTGCTAGTTGATCTGTAAATGAGGTATGAAAATAACTACCTGTATGCATAATGTCAAGAATACTGTGTGTGAGTTAACAGGTGAGGTCCAGTACGTAAATGGCTCTGCTGTGTATTATTGATTATGTGTGTGCACATAGAGTTCAGGGTAACATATGGACCCCATTTTAAGTGTGTGGTGTCCTCTTTGCTCCCTTAATCCACCAGGCTTCGGATGTGACAGAAGTCAGATGCCTTGTCCTCAGGGGGCTTCCTGTCATTCTTGGCGATGATCCATCCACCTTCGTCAAGGCCTGCTTTGTAAGCAACTTTGTTTTTTCTCTACCTCCCTTTACCTCCCCTCCCTTGCTCCCCCTGTTCTCTACCTCCCCTCCTCTCTCCCTACCATACATATTATTTTAAGGTGTGCATGTGTTAATAGTTTCTTTTTCATTGTTATTGTTGTTTGAAAAAAACTTCTATGGAGGAGGCATACTCCAAAATTGTGACCTGTGTTCACCCCAGATCATTTGTGGATGCTTCTTGCACCTGTCCTGAGTGATTTTCTGTAGCAGTCGCTGCACTGGGAAGTGGGTGGACACTGGATAGGGCAGACATGAGGGCTGTGTACCTATAGAGGGTGTTTGTAGCACTATCTTGTCATGTTGATGTGATCATGCCCTGTTCCTTTTTTCAGGACGTTGATGATGAGGAAGGTTCGTACAATGATGTGCCAGTGGGGATCCTCTGCCATGAACAGGAAAACATCACTCCACATTGTCTTCGGACTTACCTATGCACTGCACCTCAACTACCCAAAGTACATGAAGAACACTTTTGATTTTTTTCAACAGGTACTTCTGAACTTAGGTAAGACAGATCTAAAACCTAAACTTCAAACACTCAAGAATCAACTTGCAATGTAAGATCCAGCATCTCCTCTTCCCAAGTCACAAATGTTTTTTTTTTAATTAATTGGCAGTAAAAGTAAAGTAAAGTGAAGAGAGAGAGGGTAAGGAGAGAAGGACAGACTAAAAAAAATGTTACATGGGGGATAGAGAAAGCATGGGGGGTCGTGAGGAGGGGAGACAGAGGGAGGAGGAGGGGGGAGTATGGGCTCTAGATGGGTATCTACTGTCAGTTTTATTTTTCACCCTTATTCTGTCTCACACATGCTTTATTATTTTATTATTTGAAGAGAAACATTTTTTGTTAATGATCGAGTTCACAATTGCCAAGATGGAGGAGTGGGGTAGAGAGAAGAGGGGTGGAAGAGATAAAGGGAGGTAGAGGTGGAGGGGAGAGTATGGGCTCTCCATACAGGTTTCTGCTCTGTTATTTTTTTCACCCTCCCGTTCTCTCTTCTTTCATTCTCACACACTTCCCCCCCCAATCCCACCCCCCCCCCCCCCATGNAAAGATCACATCATGGTGTCAACTCATTTGAACATGAACATGTTTTGTTTTTACATGTTTCAGGTGTGTCTGGAGTTCAGCAGGGTGGTTGGTAAGAGCCTGAGACAGGAGTTCTACGAGGCCCTAGACCATCACAGTCCCAGGCTCATGGAAATCTTCAAGGCAAAGAGGGGCCTCACAGGGCAGGTCTTGGCTGACCTGATGCGACAAACAAAGGTTAATTGATTTTCAACTCTTGCTTGAAAGAACACACATGTGGTGTAAATAAATGTACTGGTAATGTGAGCTATCCTGTTGGTAGATGCTTTCTTCTCTTTAACTTTGAGTAGCCTATGTGTAATGGAGTTGAATTGGCCAAACTAACTCCTCAGAGTAATTACTTGCCACCCATTACATTAGTTTGCCAGGTTTTGCTAGTTGATCTGTAAATGAGGTATGAAAATAACTACCTGTATGCATAATGTCAAGAACACTGTGTGAGTTAACAGGTGAGGTCCAGTACGTAAATGGCTCTGCTGTGTATTATTGATTATGTGTGTGCACATAGAGTTCAGGGTAACATATGGACCCCATTTTAAGTGTGTGGTGTCCTCTTTGCTCCCTTAATCCACCAGGCTTCGGATGTGACAGAAGTCAGATGCCTTGTCCTCAGGGGGCTTCCTGTCATTCTTGGCGATGATCCATCCACCTTCGTCAAGGCCTGCTTTGTAAGCAACTTTGTTTTTTCTCTACCTCCCTTTACCTCCCCTCCCTTGCTCCCCCTGTTCTCTACCTCCCCTCCTCTCTCCCTACCATACATATTATTTTAAGGTGTGCATGTGTTAATAGTTTCTTTTTTATTGTTATTGTTGTTTGAAAAAACTTCTATGGAGGAGGCATACTCCAAAATTGTGACCTGTGTTCACCCCAGATCATTTGTGGATGCTTCTTGCACCTGTCCTGAGTGATTTTCTGTAGCGGTCGCTGCACTGGGAAGTGGGTGGACACTGGATAGGGCAGACATGAGGGCTGTGTACCTATAGAGGGTGTTTGTAGCACTATCTTGTCATGTTGATGTGATCGTGCCCTGTTCCTTTTTTCAGGACGTTGATGATGAGGAAGGTTTGTACAATGATGTGCCAGTGGGGATCCTCTGCCATGAACAGGAAAACATCACTCCACACACGCAGTCCCTTCACCACAATGCATCCTCAGTGGGAATCATCTTGGAGGGAAACATTGTGATGGATGTTGAGAGCCTGCCCCAGGCCATGTACATTGTCTTCGGACTTACCTATGCACTGCACCTCAACTACCCAAAGTACATGAAGAACACTTTTGATTTTTTTCAACAGGTACTTCTGAACTTAGGTAAGACAGATCTAAAACCTAAACTTCAAACACTCAAGAATCAACTTGCAATGTAAGATCCAGCATCTCCTCTTCCCAAGTCACAAATGGGTTTTTTTTATTAATTGGCAGTAAAAGTAAAGTAAAGTGAAGAGAGAGAGGGTAAGGAGAGAAGGACAGACTAAAAAAAATGTTACATGGGGATAGAGAAAGCATGGGGGGTCGTGAGGAGGGGAGACAGAGGGAGGAGGAGGGGGAAGTATGGGCTCTAGATGGGTATCTACTGTCAGTTTTATTTTTCACCCTTATTCTGTCTCACACATGCTTTATTATTTTATTATTTGAAGAGAAACATTTTTTGTTAATGATCGAGTTCACAATTGCCAAGATGGAGGAGTGGGGTAGAGAGAAGAGGGGTGGAAGAGAGAAAGGGAGGTAGAGGTGGAGGGGAGAGTATGGGCTCTCCATACAGGTATCTGCTCTGTTATTTTTTTCACCCTCCCGTTCTCTCTTCTTTCATTCTCACACACTTTTTTTCCCCCATGGACACATTTGTTATTTGTAAATGTTAAGATGCCAGTGTTCAGCAAGGCTGAGTTTTATCTTGCCAGTTTGTCAACCAAATTTGAAGAGTAAATGTTAAGTGTTGAAGTATAAATGTAAGATGCCAGTGTTCAGCAGGGCTGAGTTTTATCTTGCCAGTTTGTCAACCAAATTTGAAGAGGCGCAGTACAATATTGTAATGATTGGAGGTAAAGAGGAAGATATTTTTTTTCTTTTCATGCCATCACTGAGATAACGTCACACTAGAAGCCTATTAGGCCATGGCATTGTTTCCTTTGTTCCTGAAAAAAAGACATGTTCAATAAAAAAAATGGATCAGTGTAATGTTGCAGTTGTATGTATGTATTTTACACGGCTCTATTGATTGAAAGACATATTTTGAGTTTCAGTAACTAAAAAAGTTAAGTTGGGTCAGTTAGAATATACAATTTAGTCGAATTGGTAATGGAGTAATGCTTACTTAACAAGCTGAGTTAAATAAATGGGTGGGAATGATTGTTTAAACTAAGTATCTTCAGTTACTATAACTCGGTTATTAGTACATTCAACTTAAATGTTCTATTCCATTCCATTATGGGCTCAAGTACATTGAACGTAGTACACTTCACTTATTCAACTAATGCTTCATTACTTAAAAATTTTAAGGCAACGAGTTACCTTGATTTTTTTAAGTAGATTCAACTTATCCGGGTTTACAGTGCACACAGCAAACAAACCAAGGACATATGCTCCCAAACACAGCATGAGCTTATATCCTGACACCATGAACAAGAATTAAGACCTAGAGTGTCCAGAGCATGTAACATTTTATCTGGTTATGGAGGACCAGGGGCCTCATTTATAACCGTTGCGTATATGCACAAAACATGCCCTGAAAGAGGCGTACACCACTTCCCACGCAAAAGGTGGGATTTATAAAAACAAACATGACGGAAAAATTTGCGCACCTGCACGCAAACTCTGACCCATGCGTACGCACATTCTGGAGACAAGAGGCGACACAAATGGTGAGTTAGTGAACTTAGATTGCAGAAACTAAGATTGATAAAAACGATTATAAGCATTAATGCCTCACACACATTTAATTTGACCTCATATCCGTTAAAGATTCACATTATCACGAAGATTAAATCTGCAGAGTTATTTGTGCTTGTATTGAGCGATAATTGTTTCATGCACCTTCTTGTAAAATCCAACTCAAATCTTAAATAAAAATTCAATCTAAATATTTAGTCAGCGCTGTGTCTCCATCACACTACGAGCGCATGAGGAGGAGATGATCTGACTGAATAGGGAGAGCTTCAAATATGATAACTGCAGAACACGGTGTAAATAAATACTAAATATGTTTTCCTTAAATACTGTGCATAATCATCGAATGTCAAAGTCTGAAAATTTAGGGGGAAAAAAGCCATTAAGCTCACGCACAATCATTTCTCTTTGTGTTCTCGTTATCAGTCCTAACTATGTTCATAACAAATATATCTTCAAATTTTAACTCAGGTGAAGGACACCACTAATTAATGAGGTGATTTAATGAGCTGTTAATGATCAGTCTAAATGCTGTAAACATTTAAATGCTGCAGAGACCTCCTTTGGCTTTAATATAATTATTATTATTATTAATAATTATAACAATTATTAATTTGGAAATCTCAGTGAATCTCATGTGTGACCATTTGTGATTTCGTTACGGAGATAAAGGATGGGATCGGGGGTTTTACATCATTTTTTATTATTTTCTATAGCATCTGATAGCGATTGGACCAGGAAACAACATACGTCCATTATGGTGCGTGACATCAGGCTTAACAAGCGGATTGGATGCCACTGGTTTATTAATATACGAATCAGCATTCATGAGGTGCTTTGCATTGACTATTTATTAAATGGCGGGATAGTTTGTAAACTATTTATCAAATTAAAAATTGGCGTGTACAGGGCGGGATATGAGGCTGATTCACGTACGCACACTTGCAGGTGATCTGTGATTTATAATTTAATTTATAAATTAATTTCCAATAAAAAGCGTGATTATGAACTAAAGTATTAAATAATGAACTACTTTGTAATTTAGCCAAATTATTTTTATTTAAATAAAAACATATGTAAACAGATGTCTTAATACACATTTTTAATGTACAATTAGTTATTAAACAATGAAACAATCATTATGTGTGAACTAGTAAAGGACTCATCAAAGAGGCTCCCTGACGCGTCGATGATGCCTCGCAGATGCCAGATAAATATCTAGCATGATAAATAACTGGAGCTGTCATCTGACTCGACATGTGATGTCAAGTGACGCGACGAGCTACAGCCAATGACAGCAAGCCATGGGTTGAAGTCACAGGAAATTGCCGCCGTATGCTGATCCATTCCTTCACCCATAGGAATCCTTCATTTGTTTATTTCTTTTTCTAGGTTTTTCCAAGCAGATCATCAAGCAAACAGCTTGAAGCGCAAATTTCTTTCCGACGTCCATTTTCACATAAACAATTCCCATGTCGCATGTTTTTCGAGTCATTTTCCATTCCACTTCTCGCATTTTTCTGTGACAAAACGTGGTCTGGGGACCGAATTGAGTCACTGGGTGACAGAATTGTTCACTGCTCGTGTAGTGTGTCACCTCCTGTTGCAGATCATTTACGTAGTTTCACGTAGTGTGAACACATTAACAACTTAAAGACTCCAGTCTTCACAGCGAGCAAGTCATGTAGTCTGAACAGCTCAGTAATTGGCCGTTGTTTAAAGTTGTGTAATGTGAACTTGGCTTTAGAGAGACAGTATTAATTTTAGTTTATTTAAATTAAAGTTGTTACACACAAAAGGACAAGTTTGTTTAAGTAAAAAAAAACTTCCATAAACATCCTTATAATTAAAGACCAGCTGACAGAGGTGTGTGGTTATTTTGTAAATATAAATCAACAGCTTAAGGATTTACTAAATCAATGACTATGAAGATATCCCATATTTTAGACTTTTCTAGTACAAACTTAAAATAGAAAGAAAATTGTGTCATGTGAGGATTGCACATGCTCAGATGCAAATGTACAGTATAAGGCAATGTAAGTCACTTTGGATAAAAGCGTCTGCCAAATGTAAATGTAAAAAGACAATACTGTGTACTTGAGACAAAACAATCACACTGATATATTTTAAGACCTGTCAATTGTTTTCAAGATACTTTTAACATTTATGTCTAGGCTTAAGCCCAATCTGGGACACAGCCCCTAAGAGTAGTACAACAGTATAAGAACTGGACCAGTGCTAAAATAATGTCAGCAACTATATGAGATAAAAGAGGAAAGGAATACTGGGATGGGGTGAACTTGTAAAGGCAACCAAAAAGCAGAAGTCCACTGTTAAAAAGTAGGCTACATGTATTTTAGTCATAGCACATATATCTTCTATATCCCCAAAATATATTATTTCACCATTGATTACTTGTTTTCAATTCAAGAAAAAGGAAGAGAACTGTTGAGAGTGAAGTGGCCCACCCATTCATCCCACTATCTACCCATATACAGTATCTGTGGAAGTCTGTGGAAGTGCATTCCTTCACATATCATGGCAATAAAACACACACACGCACACACACACGCGCGCGCGCGCACACGGACATTGGGTTTCAATGTTTTATGGGGACATTCCATAGACACAATGGTTTTTATACTGTACAAACTGTATATCATATTCCCTATCCCACCCCCTAACCCTAACAATCACAAACAACTGTCTGCTCTTTTAGATTTTCAAAAAAAATAATTCTGCATGATTTATAAGCTTGTTTCCTCATGGGGACAAAAAAATGTCCCCACAAGGACAAGGATTTTGGATATTGCCATCTTTGTGGGGACATTTCGTCCCCATACCGTAGGGTTTAACCCTCCCACGCAAACACACACACACACACACACACACACACACACACTAACATATAAAAACCAAGTCCACACACACACGCACACCTGCACACACACACACACACACACATGTCTGGTTTATTATCTCCGTGGGGACAGTCCATAGCCGTAATGTTTTTTATACTGTACAAACTGTATATTCTATCCCCTATCCCTAACCCTACCTCTAAACCTAAAGATCATAGAAAACATTTAGCATTTTTAGATTTAAAATAAATATTTTTCTGTACAATTTATAAGCTTTTTTGCCCATGGGGACCTCAGTTTTGGTCCCCGCAGTGACACGAGTCCCCATGTGTTGGTGTGCATTCAGGTTTAGGTCCCCACCAGGATATGCAAACATGAACACACACACACTTATTTGGGTTGGCAACTTGGCACTTAGTCCATCATTTCTTATACACTCATCTTTCAGTCATTTGTCAGGTCTTGAGTAAGTTCCTTGTTCAGAGCATGGACCTTAATTACTGGAAATGCAACATGATCTTTCTAGCCATTTGATTACTTTGTCCACTCAGGGCACAGCTAATGCATACTGATACTTGTGTAATTATGTGAAGTCATTACAGAGACAGAAGGTGCCATCTGGTTCTGGGACCACTGGGCTAAACCAGACACTTTATGATTCTTTAACGACACCCATTTGCAAAGTATTTTCCTATTTGGTACCATCCTCTTTAATGATTTATGAAATACTATTAAATATGGTGTACATTTTTTTCCGCCATGCCCCCAACAATGTCCCTAAGGCTATGCCATGTAAAACAATGAGTCATGCATGTGTAGCCATAGTAGCCAATCAGCCATATCACCCCATAGCCCAAAACTGGTTTCCCACTGAAGCTTAGCAGGGCTGAGCCTGGTCAGTACTTGGATGGGAGACCTCCTGGGAAAGCTAGGTTGCTGCTGGAAGAAGTGTTAGTGAGACCAGCAGGGAGTGCTCACCCTGTGGTCTGTATGGGTCCTAATGCCCCTGTATAGTGACGGGGACGGCATGTAAGGGACCTGGGGGTGATGTTCGACAACAAGCTGAAATTCACCTCTCACATCGCAGCAACCACTCAAACTTGCAGGTATGTGCTCTACAACATCAGGAAAATCAGGCCGTTCCTGTCGGAGCATGCCTCTCAGCTGCTAGTCCAAGCTCTGGTCATATCAAGACTGGACTATTGCAATTCTCTACTGGCCAGACTTCCAACCAATGCAATCAAGCCCTTGCAAATGATCCAAAATGCAGATGCACGTCTAGTTTTCAATCAGCCTAAAAGAACCCATGTAACACCCTTCCTGATTTCACTTCACTGGCTTCCAGTTGACACCCGGATCAAGTTTAAATCACGGACACTGCCCCTATACCTTAATCACTGTGTATGTCACCAATAACTGTGTATGTCTTGTTTCAAATATACTGTATATGTATTAGGACTGTCAACGTTAACGCGTTAACGCATGCGATTATTTTTTTCAAATTAACGCGTGAAAAATATTTAACGCAATTAACGCAGCATCCGTTTGTTTTGACATACTTTGTCTAGCGTTACATTATGTAATCACGCTCTTATTCGTGTACACTGTACAGGCTTTTAAACCACTTAAGCGCGATTTTAAACAGTTGCTTTGACGTGTTCAATGAAGATAGACAGCTTCTAAACTGTGGGACGCGGCAAAACGCAACGCGAGGTCCAGTCTGGTGTAAACAGTCATGGGCTGAAGGCTGCGTCGGTAAATCTCTGTCAGACAGCGCATCCGTGTTAAGTTCTCTTTCGTGCTTGAATGGATAAAACCATACAAGATTATGTCAGAAAGCCCGTTTTGTCTAGCAATTTCTTAAGCAAGACTTCAAAGTGTAAAATAAAATCTTAAATGAATGCAAAGAGTTGTGAAAATGGGAGTGCGGTGACAGTCAGATCTGCTTACTGAGACAGCTCTTAAAGGGGCCACGTTCTTAAACGTGCTGCTGTGACTCCTGTCACTAATGTTAATCAAAGAACAAAATAAAAGAAGAAATCAATGTGATTTTGTAGCTTTAATGAGAATTCTTCTGCATTTAATTTATAATTTAGCATTAAAGACTTTAAAGTGTTTGAGAACTTCCTTCAATTTCTTAATATTTCATGATAGCTCTCAATTATATTGTTGAATGGCTATAATTAATGTTAAAATAATCAATTTAATAGAGACATCAGTTACAGTACTAATATCAAAATGTTTTCTTTCATTTATAAAATGACGCTGTTAAAGAAATGTTGTTTCTACATCAATTTGAAGATTAAATGTGAAATTATTAAAATGTAAAAGTATATTTTAAAATATAATAGTTATGTGCGATTAATCGTGATTAATCACAGAAAATGTGTTATTAAACCGATTATTTTTTTAATCGATTGACAGCACTAATATATATATAAATATCTTGTTGCTCATTCTCTCCTGTCATGAATCTTGGGTGAGGTGAGAGACAGAGGGCGGACCCAAACGCAGACAGTGGGTAAGGGGTTAAACAAGGCTTTTAATAAATAATAAAACACACAAAACAAAAACCCACGAGGGAGTAAAACAAGAGTATAATAATAACAAAGACTAACTACACTAAACAAGACTAAAAATAACATTTACTACATATTACTCAAGACTAAACTACACTTAACAGGACAAGAACTCACCCACATGAAACATGACACAGTACAATGAACCAGCACAAGACAAGAGACACCAGGTCAATACATAGGGAGATAAATCAAGAGGGGACAGGTGCGGGTCATGAACTAATTAACAACTAATAATGAGACGAAAGGGCGGGAACAGAGACGTGACACCGGTGAGTAGAATGCCAACAGGGCTAAAACACCTCTCTCCACAAGAAACAAGAGGTTCTGTCATGATTCTGCCACTAGGTCAAGAAAAGCAAACAAGATGGGGCAGAACCATGACAGAAGCCCCTCCTTAAGGAGCAGCATCCTGATGCTCCTCAAGGAACAAACAGGACTAGACAGACTGTGACAAAACAAACCATAAACATACATAACATGACCAAAAACGTGATACATAGAAAAAAAGTTCAAACAAAGACATGGCGCCGGCTCGAAGGCCAGCTGGGACAGCACATGGCACCAGCTGGAAGGCCGGCTGGGACAGTGCATGGCGCCAGCTGGAAGGTCGGCTGGGACAGCACATGGCGCCGGCTGGAAGGCCGGCTGGACAGTACATGGCGCCGGCTGGGTGGCCGGCTGGACTGGACATTGTGCCGGCTGGATGGCCGGCTGGACTGGACATGGCTCCGGCCGGACAGTACATGGCGATGGCTGGAAGGTCGGCTGGAGAATACATGACTTGTAGAACCTATCATCTCTGACTGACTTTGAAAAGGCCAATGAAATTGGCAAACTAAATTTGCATGCCGGTCTCCGCCCCGGATATCCAGGTATAAAAGGAGGTTTAGGTCGAGCCCCGGAAGAAGCGGCTGTCGAGATGTCAGTTATGCTTTCCCGGGCCACCGCGAGCATTGGGCTGCAGTGCACCGCACCGCCTCTTCCCCAACGCAGACGGCGGCCACCCGGAGAGGTCGACTAAAGCTCCCATCCAAGGCGTGTAAGTTTTCAGCATCCTTGGTGTCGAAAGCTTACACTGCTGTGGGGCAAACTGCCTCTGCTCTACATGCCATGGCCATCCTGTAGGTCCACCAGGCCAAGGCGTTGATAGAGCTGCACGAGGGAAAGACGGACCCGGGGCTTATGCAGGAACTCCGCACCGACCTCGCTCTCCGGGCGACCAAGGTGACGGCGCGGGCCGTGGGTAGAACGATGTCCACACTAGTCATCCAGGAGAGGCACCTCTGGCTCAACCTTGTGCAGATGAGTGATGCTGAGAAACGTCTTGGTTACGGATGTAACCTCAGCGAGAGAGGTCTCAGACTCCCTCCATCAGGGAAATGAGGTTACATCCGTAACCAAGACATTTCCTTTCTGTCGGTCTCTCGACGTTGTGTCGAACCGACAGATCGGGTTCCTATGGAAAACACCATGGCACTGTGCCGTGTCACAATCTCTAGCGAAGTGACGGTGACTGGCCTGGGCGTGTCACATGTGAGTGCTACCGCGAAATTGTGACCCACCAGTGGATAGGTAGGGGGTCCCAGAGCTTTTTGAAAAGGTTGGAAGCCTCTGCATTTGGCCCTCACAGGCGGCCGCCCGGTACCGTAAGGCCATTGGGTAAGCGATACTTCCTCAAATGGGGAACACGCTACAGAGACCACTTCCTACCATAGGAAGGAGTTTTAGTGGAGATACCAACATGGTCTCGCCGTTTAGGGGAGAACTCATGGGAGGAATGTGCGGACTGAAGGAGTTTACCACAAGGTGGAGGTCCACCTGGGGAAGGTCATGGGTTGCCAAGGTGGGAGCCAATCATGAGGATACATCAGATGGAACCGCGCTGCTAGGGGGTTTCTACGTCTGGAGCACTAGGTCCGGTTAGAGCTATGCGTAGATAACTCAGCTGGTACCCGGCCTAAGGGGGCAGGGCTGATCTGCCCAGCCCGCCCGCAGCAGGAGGTGCTTGCTTAGTGATGGATGGAATGCCTGTTCTTCAGTGGGGGATGAAGGGTGGCGAAAATAGCATGCTGACCCACCTAGGAGGGGGAAGGTGCTGTCGCAGGCGTAAACCCTACCAGCCGCCGGTCTTACCTGATGCTTTCAAGACTCGAGCTGACACCGGTTTTACACGGAGGCTGTAGAACCTCGCGAAGGTGCTGGGCGTAGCAGCTCTGCAGATGTCTGCCAGAGAGGTGCCCTGAGCCAGTGCCGACGAGGAGGCTATACTCCGGGTGGAGTGAGCTCTCACTGCCAGTGGGCACGGTCTTGGGATCGGGGAATCTTGGGACCGGTACGCCATAGTGACGGCGTCCATGATCCAGTGTGCCAATCTCTGTTTGGAGACAGCCCTCCCCTTCTGCTGACCTCCAAAACAGACAAAGAGCTGCTCAGAGCTTCTGAAGCTCTGTGTGCGGTCCAAGTAGAGGCGCAGTGCGCGTACTGGACACAACACGGATGGGGTTGGGTCTTCCTCCCCGGTGGGGAGCGCCTGCAGGTTCACCACCTGGTCTCTAGGGGGAGTGGTGGGAACTTTGGGCACGTAGCCGGGCCGGGGTCTCAGGATAACGTGAGAATCACCGGGCCCAAGTTCTAGGCAATCTGTGGACACGGAGAATGCTTGAAGGTCCCCTACCCTCTTGGAGGTGAGCACCATTAGGAGAGCTGTCTTTATCGTAAGAAAGAATGGCATTTCCGAGGGGCTCGAAGGGTGGCCTCTTGAGGCCCGCCAGGACCACATCAAGTTCGCAAGAGGATATGGAGTGCAGACGAGGCGGTAGCCTTCTCGTGCCCCTTAGGAACCTAATGATCAGGTTGTGCTGTCCTAGAGACTTACCAGCAACTGGGTGGTGATGAGCGGCAATGACGGCTACATACACTTTCAGTGTGGAAGAGGAGAGATTACTCTCGAGTTTCTGGAAGGACAGCACGTTCCCAATCGAGCAACTCCGCGGGTCTTCTCTTCGAGAAGAGCACCAGGACGTGAAGATGCGCCACTTATAGGCATATAGCCGCTTAGTGGCTGGGGCAATAGCCTGAGTGATGGTCTTAACCACCGCAGGGGGTAGGCCACTCAGCATCTCCTCGTCCCATCCAGGGGCCAGACATGGAGGCTCCAGAGGTCTGGCCTGGCATGCCATGACGTGCCCTTCCCCTGGGAAAGTAGGTCCTTCGTCAGGGGAATCGGCCAGGGGGAGTTGTCATCAAGAGCATTAGCTTCGAGAACCAAGTCCGGTTGGGCTAGTACGGCGCAACTAGTAACACTTACTGCTCCACTTCCCTGACCTTGCACAGGACCTGTGCAATGAGCCTCACTGGGGGGAAGGCGTACTTCCGCTTGTCCCGCGACCAGCTGTGCGCTAGAGCATCCGTGCCGAAGGGGGCCTCGGACAGGGAGTACCATAGCGGGCAATGGGTGGTGTCCAGGGAGGTGAACAGGTATACCTGAGCCTGCCGGAACTGCACCCAAATGAGCTGGACTGCGCGGGGGTGGAGTCGCCACTCTCCGCGAGGCGTCAACTGACAACAGAGCGTGTCGGCTGTCTGGTTCAGGTCGCTTGGGATATGTGTGGCTTGCAGTGAGCAGATCACCTGCTGACTCCACAGGAGGAGGCGTCTGGCGAGTTGTGTTAACTGCCGTAAGCGAATGCCACCCTGGTGGTTGATATACGCTATGGCAGTTGTGCTGTCCGACCGGATCAGCACGTGCTTGTCCTGCACGAGAGGTTGTAGCCTCTTCAGTGCAAGTAGCACAGCCAACAGGTCTAGGCAGTTGATATGCCAGCACAGGCGGTGACCCGTCCATCGCCCCGACACTGCGTGCCTGTTGCACACGGCACCCCAACCCTGCAGGGAGGCATCTGTCGTCACCACGACGTGCCTCGTAACCTGCCCGAGAGGGACCCCTGTCCGTAGAAAGGTCATTGAAGACCATGGGGTTAGGCTGCGTCGGCAGAGACGCGTGATTACCATACGCCTGCTGCCTGTGTGCCACGCTCTCCAGGGAACTCGACTCTGTAGCCAGTGTTGGAGCGGTCACATGCGCATCAACCCGAGGGGTATTACCCCCGCCGAGGATGTCATGTGTCCCAGGAGCCTCTGAAATTGTTTCAGGGGGACCGCTGTGTAGCGGTTTTAGCTAGTTAAAATAATGATGAGCTAAGCTCACCAAATATGGTTCTCCACCAGATCTATCAAGATCACATCCATGAAATTAGTTATTTAAAACATCAATTTCAGTCCGCAGGTATGCAGATCTAGCAACCCCCGCCTTTTTTGAGGACGATGAAGTACGGGCTGTAACACCTGTTGAACATCTCGGCTTGAGGGACGAACACGATCGCTTCCTTCGCCAGAGGTGTGGCAACCTCGGCCCGAAGCACGGGAGCATCCTTGCCTCTGACTGAGGTTGAGAGCATGCCCCGAAACTTGGGCGGGTCTGGCGAGTTGGATCGCGTAGCCGAGATGGATCGTATCCCATTGCCACCGTGACGGTTTGGGAAGCTCTTGGCAGGCTCCCAGGGACCGAGACAGGAGGGCTAGGGATACGATCTGCGTCATCGACCTCCTGGGGGGTGGTTCGATGGCTGGCAGTGCAGATCACTCGCCGTGGGGAAGCCCCCGGCGAGGAGATCGGCTCTGCTGACTTACCTGCCTGGCGATGATGTAGCACAACGCACCGTCGACTGAGAGTGCTCAGGGCTGCTGATTATCCTTGACATTGGGTCTCGCCGTGACGCATAGTCGAGTTGCCGAACACCGTCGTGTAGAGGGTGAGAGCGGCTGTGATAAACCCCCAGAGAGAGAGGAAATTATTTTTGTAAGAAAGTGGGCTGTTGGGACGGGGAACCGTCCTGGATTGACCAACCAGCGATGGAATTGCTGGGGTCGGGCTCGATGGTTTTCTCGATCTCCCTGGGGTCTTGCCACGAGGGCCGCTTCTGCTGCAGCTGCTGACGGGGTGATGGTCTCCTCTTCGACGTCTTCTTCCGGGGGGACGCTGGAGCAGGAGTGTGTCGGAGAGGACCAGGGCTGCTGGGAAGCAGACGGTGCACGGGATCTCGACGGCCGGAGGGCGGCCGAGTCGCGGCGGGGGAGGATATGCTTGATAGTCTCTGTCTGCTTCTATACTGTTGAGAACTGCTGCTCAACAGTATCACCGAACAGCCCCCCCTTGCAAGATGGGTGCATCGTGAAAGTGGACTTTCTCAGCGTCACTCATCTGTGCAAGGTTCAGCCAGAGGTGTCTCTCCTGGACCACAAGTGTGGACATCGCCCGACCCAGGGCCCGCGCAGTCACCTTTGTCGCCCGTAGAGCGAGGTAGGTGGTGGTGCGGAGTTCCTGCATAAGCGCTGGGTCGGTCTTACCCTCGTGAAGCTCTCTCAATGCCTTGGCCTGCAGGATTGCCATAGCGTGGAGAGAGGAGGCAGCTTGGCCCACAGCAGTGTAAGCTCTCGACACCAGAGATGCCGAAAACCTACATGCTTTGGACGGGAGTCTAGGTCGAGCCCCCCAGGTGGCCGCCGTCTACGGGCACAAGTGCACGTACGTATCTTCTAGCTGCCCCACCATCGAGGGAAGAAAGGGTGACGGAACTAGTTTGACGTGCACGCGCCGAAAAGGGGGCGTTCCAGGTCTTACTGAGTTCCTCATGCTTTTCCGGGAAACATGGCACTGGGGGCGGGCGCAGCTTGGAGCCACGCTTAAACCCGAGGTACGATGTATCCAGCTGCGAGCGTTGGGAGAGGCAGTGCGGGCACTGCAACCCAATGCTCACGGTGGCCCTGGAAAGCATGGCTGACATTCCGACGTCCGCTTCTTCCTGGGCTCGACCCCCTGAGGGAGTCAGATGCCAGTAAGTCACCCGATGCTGCAAGGGACATCTCATCATCAACACACATCGTTTCCGAATATGTGGTTGAGGAACAAGATGGTGGGACCGTCTCTTGGGGGATGGTCAGATGAGCGAGGCGAGGTGCGAACGGTCGGCGAGCCAGTGGCTGATGGATTAACACTCACAGTAATCCTCATATCACGCTCGCTGCTCGCCGTAGCGGATGGCAGGGCCATAGCCACTGCTGTCACAGAACGGGAAATCCCGAGGGAACACAGCCACCCATGAACGGAACGTCTGAATCGTCATCCGCCCGCAGTGCGGGCAGGACGTATCCACGTGCCGGGCAACCAGACACTTGAGGCAGACATCGTGTCCGTCCCCCTCCTCGATGAGTGTGTTTCACCTACGAGAACAGCGAGACATGCCACGCTGAAGAAATTAGCTCTTTTAGAGAAAAAACTTGAACACTTCTGGAACTGCCGAGAAGCCTAGGGGAAGTCGCTGCAGGAAGGGACAGTCCACTGCACCACGTCGTAAGATTCCAGCAGTAATTCAGCGTAGAGTTTGAAGTCTCGAAGTCGATCATGTGTGAAGGCTCCATAGAACAAAAGGTGAATGAATGCAGCACGCCGTCTCCCTTTTATACCTGGATATCCGGGAGCGGTGTCCGGCATGCAAATTTCATTCGCCAATTTCATTGGCCTTTTCTAAACTAGTCAGAAGTTGATAGGTTCTCAAGACGAACCCCATCTGTTGGTTCGACACAACATCGAGAGACCGACAGAAAGGGAAGTCTTTCTTGATGTGCCCATCTCACAAGGTGGGCTGTTCAGAGATACAGTCGAGGACTCCTCTCAGCAGGCGATCAAACACATCCTGCCGGCCTCCTTCCGGCCATCGAGGTTCCATGCGGCGTCTGCTCCCCAGCAGCCCCGTCCCTCTTCGACACCGGCTCCGGTGCCCCCTACTCAGGCGGCCCCCGGGAAGAAGACGTCGAGGAGGAGAGCACCGGGAGATCGAGACCACCATCCGGACATCTTCTTTACCTCTGTTCGAGGCAATGACCCTTTTGGCCGAGGTCGTCACCCTTCTGGTGAAGGAAGCGATCGAGCTCGTCCCTCCAGCCGAGATGTTCTGCGGGTGTTACAGCCCGTACTTCATCGTCCCCAAGAAAGGTGGAAGGCTGTGCCCCATTCTAGATCTGCATACCCTGAACAGGCACCTACACAAGCTGGGGACAACCTCATCCGTGTTGTGTCCAGTATGCGCGCTGCGCCTCTACTTGGACCGCAAACTGAGCTTTACGAGCTCTGAGCAGCTCTTTGTCTGCTTTGGAGGTCAGCAAAAGGGGTGGGCTGTCTCCAAACAGAGACTGGTGCACTGGATCGTGGACGCCGTCGCTACGCTCTTAAGATCGCCCGTGTCCACTGGCAGTGAGGGCACACTCCACCCGGGGTGTAGCCTCCTCGTGCGCACTGTAAGGCAGCTGGAAAAGTACTAAGAACTGAGTTTGTTTTTGATGCTAGGACACAAAACAATTGAACTCCATTTGTTGTTAGATCCCGAGGAATGATATCTTGCCCTCCCAGCAGGGGTTGTTGATGCCCAGGAACTGAACCCCTCTTCTTATCACACCTCTCCCCTCCCCTTCATCTCTTCAGGCCCTGATCACTGGAAAAATGCTTACACATGTTATACTTTCTATATAATTTATTGTCATATTATGAAGTTTTGAACATCATGTTTGTTATTGTTTTAAAGGTAATGGTGCGATGGGTAAAAGGGTCTGGTTCCTTCAAAGAGTGTATTAGAGCTTTTTTAACTTTAGAACATAACCTGCACTTCTCTAAGAGGTGTGACTTTCTCAGGGAATCTGATTTATAGATACATAAGATCCCATTTGATGTTCTCTTCAGTCATGAGAAAACAAACAAACCAAGTTTCTCACTGACCATTGGCTTTGTTACAACTGGGTATACAGTATAAGGTGCATTGGCAAAAGACTCAGGAAGCATCTGTAACCAGAACTTCCCATACTGCAAGTGTGTGTCTCGATTTGGAAGCATCTGTAACCAGAACTTCCCACACTGCAACCGTGTGTCTCGATTTGGAAGCATCTGTAAACAGAACTTCTCACACTGCAACGGTGTGTCTCAACTTTGCCAGGTATGATAAACTTTGTGGTATTTTATTATTATTATATTATGTTGATCATCTTTGTCTATTAAGTTTGGATTTTTTGTATGTGCATTCTATGATTGAATTAATGTTGTAACTGCCTGGCATAATAAATTGTTATTGTTGATTATATCTGAATTCTTCAGAGTCTGTTTTGACTGGTAGTTTGAAAGGAACCTGTTCTGTTACCGCAAAATCGATATGTCAGGATAGGATGGAAAGTAGTTTTGATTTTCAACAATATATGAATGGGGCATATTAATTACAGCTCACATGTAAGACTTCCACCTACCCACCTGCCTTAGCAAGTTGCATAATCGTGACTAAAATAACTATTGTTATGTTTCTGAGCAAGCATTTGCCAGACCTAATGATATTAGTTTACCCGGCAACCTCTGACTAAATATCAGAACTGACAATTTTGTGACCGTGAGATCCGCGATCCGGCCAGCGTGAGACTCTGTTCGACTGCAGGCCCCAAACAAAAGGATAACTAAATATATATATAAAGTATGAAGATTTACAGATAAAATTAACTATGATCAACAGATACATTGGAAATGTCCTATAACTTATTTAGCATTATAATAAATTGGAGTCAGATCGGTCTTAACCACAGAGTCATGTAAATTGAACTAAATTGTAACAGTTTTTAAATAACTTCATGTAAAAATCGCTGAGGAGAAGCAGAACACGAGATCCCTTCAACCACGCCATTGGATTCCGTCGTTGGGCCAGTGGGTGGTCTTTTACAGCACTGGCTCGGGGCACCACTCTGGAAGACATATGCAAAGCTGCGGGTTGGGCTACGCCCAATACCATCGCGAGGTTCTACAGCCTCCGTGTGGAACCGGTGTCAGCCCGGGTCTTGCATGGTACCAACAGGTGAGACCGGTGGCCGGTGGGGAGAACGCCTGCGAAAGCACCTTCCCCCCTCCTTAGGTGGGTCAGTGTGCTATTCCGCCTCCTTTCTTCCCCCATTGGGTGAAGAATAGGTATTCCATCCATCACTAAGCACTTCCTGGTGGCGGGCTGGGCGGAGCAGCCCTGCCCCTTAAGCCGGGTATCAACTGAGTTATCTAGCGTATAGCTCTAACCGGACCTAGTACTCCATACATAGTAGGGCTGTGTATTGGCAAGTGCCTCCCAATACGATACATATCCCGATAGATGGGTCACGATACAATATATTGCTATGTATTTCGACACGATACACATTTCCGATATATTGCAATACTTTAAATAGAAAATGTAAAAAGTAGAGCTAAAAAAACAATATGCTGTGCACCACCGGGGGTTCCCTTTCTGTCGGTCTCTCGACGTTGTGTCGAACCGACAGAATGGGGTTTGTCTTGAGAACCTATCATCTTCTGAGTATTTAGAAAAGGCCAATGAAAATTGGCGAATGAAATTTGCATGCCGGGCTCCTCCCCGGATGTCCGGGTATAAGAGGGAAGCCGGCGTGCTCATTCATTCACCTTTTGTTCTTCAGAGCCTACGCATCTGATGAGCAGCTCCAGATCTTCGTTGATCTTCCAGATCTTCGCTGGTCTTCCAGTTCTTAGCTGGTATCCTGCTGGAATCTTCGACGTGGTGCAGCGGACGGTCCCTTCCTGCAGCGACTTTCCCCTGGGCGTCTCGGCAGTTCCAGAAGTGTCTGAGCACTATTTTCTAAAAGAGCAAATTTCTCCAGCGTGGCACGTCCCGCTGTTCTCTTGGGTGCGACGCGCTCATTGAGGAAGGGGATGGACACGATGTCTGTCTCACGTGTTTGGGTCTCCAGCACGCTGAGGCAGCCTTCGTGGATACATCTTGCCCACACTGCGGGAAGATGCCTATCCAGACGTTGCGGTCACGGTTGGCTGTATTCTTTATGGGTAAAGCCACCACCTCGTCTGTTACCCGATCCGTGACGGCAGTGACTACGGCCCTGCCGCCCGTTTCAGTTAACACCGGGGGTGATATGGGGATCACCGTGAACGTTAGACCGCCAGCCACAGGCTCACGGACCGTTCACGCCCCGTCTCGCTTGTCTGACCATTCCTTAAGAGACTGTCCTACCCCGTCTTGTTTCTCCGCCACGTACTCGGGAGTGTGTGACGAAGATGAGATGTCGATCACAGCATCGGAGGGCGACCTCTTGGCATCCGACCCCGACGATTCCTCGGAGTTCCCTCCCCCGGGGGGACGAGCCCAGGAAGAGGCGGACGTTGAGATGTCAACCATGCTCTTCAGGGCAGCCGCGAGCATTGGGCTGCAGTGCACGGCACCGCCTATACCCCAGCGCTCGCGGTTGGTACGTGGTACCTGGGGTCTGAGCGCGGCTCCAAGCCGCGCCCAGCGCCAGTCCTGTATTTCCCGGAGGTACATGAGGAGCTGAGTAAGACTTGGAACGCGCCCCTCACGGCTCGTTCCAGTCAGAAAGTCTCAGTCGCCCTTACTTCCCTCGATGGTGGGGCAGCCAGGGGCTATGTCGAGATCCCCCAGGTGGAGCGTGCTGTCGCGGTGCACCTATGCCCGCAGACAGCGGCCACCTGGAGGGCTCGGCCTAGACTCCCGTCCAAGGCGTGTAAGTTTTCGGCATCGCTTGTGTCGAAGGCTTACATGGCTGCGGGTCAGGCCGCCTCCTCCCTCCACGCCATGGCCATCCTGCAGGTCCACCAGGCCAAGGCGTTGAAGGAGCTCCACGAGGGTAAGACCGACCCAACGGTTATGCAGGAACTCCGTACCGCCACCGAACTCGCTCTACGGGCGACTAAGGTGACGGCACGTGCCTTGGGTCGGGCGATGTCCACCATGGTGGTCTAAGAGAGGCACCTCTGGCTCAACCTTGCGCAGATGCGGGACGCTGAGAAGGTTCGCTTTCTCGACGCCCCCATCTCGCAGGGAGGGCTGTTTGGTGACACCGTTGATGATTTCTCTCAGCAGTTCTCAACGGTGAAGAAGCAGACGGAGGCTATCATGCACATCTTGCCCCTCTGTGACTCGGCCGTCGTCAGGCCTCCGAGATCCCGAGCGGCGTCTGCTTCCCAGCAGCCCCGGACCTCTTCGACTCCGGATCCGGCTCCAGTGCCCCCTTCTCAGGCTGCCTCCCAGAGAAGGACGTCGAAGAGGATACCGCCTCCCCGTCAGCAGCCGTCGCGGAAGCAGAAGCGGCCTTGACGGAGAGACCCCAGGGAGATTGAGACTACCATCGGGCCTGATTCCAGCCACCACATCGCTGGATCGGATAGGGACGGTTCCTGCCCCGTCCTACCATCAGCTGGTCACCCCCGGGGGGCCAGCGCCCACTTCCTCACGAAAAGAGTTTTCTCTCTCTCTGGGTTGTCACAGCCATTCCCACCCTCTGGTCGACGGTGGACGGCAACTCGACGTTGCGTCATGGCGAAGCGCAATGTTGAGTATAAACACTGGCCTTCAGCACTCTCAGACAGACAGTGCGTCGAGCCAGACAATCGCCAGTCAGGAAAAACAGCAGAGCCGATCTCCTCCCCGGGGGTCCTCCCTCGGCAAGGAATCCATACTGCTAGCCATCGAACCACCCTCCGGGGGGACGATGAAGCAGATCAAACCTCTAGACCCCCTGTCACAGTTTTTGGGTGCCTGGTCTCAGCTTCCCAGACTGTCAGGTTGGCTGAGGAAGACGATCCATCTCGGCTACGCGATTCAGTTTGCGAAACATCCGCCCAAGTTCCGGGGCATCCTCTTTACCTCAGTCAGAGGCAGGGATTCCCCCGTGCTTCGGGCGGAGGTCGCCTCCCTTCTGGTGAAGGGAGCGATCGAGCCCGTCCAACTGGCCGAGTTGTTCAGCGGGTTCTACAGCCCTTACTTCATTGTCCCCAAGAAAGGCGGGGGGTTGCGCCCTATCTTGGATTTGCGTGTTCTGAACAGGCACCTACACAAGCTGCCTTTCAGGATGGTCACGCAGAAGCGCATCCTGGCGTCAGTCAGGTGTCAGGACTGGTTCATGGCAATCGACCTGAAGGATGCGTACTTTCATGTCTCGATCCTCCCTCGACACCGGCCGTTCCTGCGGTTCGCGTTCGAGGGACAGGCATATCAGTACAGGGTCCTCCCCTTCGGTCTGTCCCTTTCTCCACGTGTCTTTACGAAGGTCGTGGAGGCCGCCCTTCTTCCCCTCAAGGAAGAAGGTGTGCGGGTACTCAACTATCTCGACGACTGGCTCGTCTTGGCTCACTCGCGAGATCTGTTGTGTACACACAGGGACCTGGTGCTCCGGCACCTAGATCGGTTGGGGCTACAGGTCAACTGGGAAAAGAGCAAGCTCTCCCCCGCGCAGAGCATCTCCTTTCTCGGTATGGAACTCGACTCTGCCTCCATGACAGCACGACTGACTACAGAGCGTGCCCGGTCAGTGTTACGCTGCCTGAAGGTTTTCAGGCAGCCTGCGGTCTCCCTGAAACATTTTCAGAGGCTCCTGGGGCACATGGCATCCTCGGCGGGGGTGGTCCCCCTCGGGTTGATGTACATGCGACCGCTCCAACACTGGATACAGAGTCGGGTTCCTTGGAGAGCGTGGCACACCGGCAGCAGGCGTATGGTCATCACGTCCTTCTGTCGGCGCACATTGACCCCTTGGTCATCGATGGCCTTCCTACGGGAGCGGTCCCCCTAGGGCAGGTATCAAGACACGTCGTGGTAACGACGGATGCCTCCCTTCAGGGCTGGGGTGCTGTGTGCAACGGGCACGCAGTAGCGGGGCGGTGGACGGGCCCCCGCCTGCGATGGCACATCAACTGCCTATAGTTGTGGGCTGTGCTACTTGCGCTGAAGAGGTTCCAACCCTTCGTGCAGGGCAGACACGTGCTGGTCCGGTAGGACAGCACAGCTGCCGTGGCGTATATCAACCACCAGGGTGGCATTCGATCACGGCAGCTAACACGACTCGCCCGACGCCTCCTCCTGTGGAGTCAGCAGGTGATCAGCTCCCTGTGAGCCATACACATCCCAGGCGACCTGAACCAGACAGCAGACAGGCTCTCTTGTCAGTGGTCACCTCGCGGAGAGTGGCGACTCCACCCTCACGCGGTTCAGCTCATATGGGAGCAGTTCTGTCGGGCACAGGTGGACCTGTTTGCCTCCCCGGACTCCACCCATTGTCCGCTTTGGTACTCCCTATCCGAGGACCCTCGGCACGGATGCCCTTGCGCACAGCTGGCCGCGGGACAAGCGGAAGTACGCTTCCCCCCAGTGAGCCTCATTGCACAGGCCTCTCAGAGCTGGTGAGCCTGACAACAACTCCCCCCTGGCCGTTTCCCTTGAGGAAGGACCTCCTTTCTCAGGGGAAGGGCACGTTTTGGCATCCCAGGCCAGACCTCTGGAGCCTCCAAGTCTGGCCCCTGGACGGGACGAGGAGATCCTGAGCGACCTACCCCCGGCGGTGGTAGAGACCCTCATACAGGCTAGGGCTCCGGCCACTAGGAGACTGTATGCCTTCAAGTGGCGCATCTTCTCGTCTTGGTGCTCTTCTCACGGAGAAGACCCGCAGAGATGCTCGATCAGGTACGTACTGTCCTTTCTCCAGGAGAGACTTGAGAAGAACCTCTCCCCTTCCACACTGAAAGTGTATGTTGCCGCTATAGCCCACATCACGACCCAGTTGCTGGTAAGTCTCTAAGGCAGCACGACCTGGTCACCAGGTTCCTGAGGTTGAATCCGCCTCGCCCGCGCCACGTACCCTCTTGGGACCTCAAAGTGGTCCTGGAGGGCCTCCAGAGGCCCCCCTTCGAGCCCCTAGGAGAGGCCGATCTTTCTCGCCTGTCGATAAAGACGGCCCTCCTGGTAGCGCTCGCCTCCTTCAAGAGGGTAGGGGACCTACAAGCATTCTCTGTGTCCTCGGGTTGCCTAGAATTCGGGCCTGGAGACTCTTACGTTATCCTGAGACCACGGCCCGGCTACGTGCCCAAGGTTCCCACCACTCCCTTCCGGGACAAGGTGGTGAACTTGCAGGCGCTCCCCACCGGGGAGAAAGACCCAACCCCTTCCGTGTTGTGTCCAGTATGCGCACTGCGCCTCTACTTGGACCGCATGCAGGGCTTCAGAAGCTCTGAGCAGCTCTTTGTCTGTTTTGGAGGTCAGCAGAAGGGGAGAGCTGTCTCCAAACAGAGACTGGCGCACTGGATCGTGGATGCCATATCCTTGGCATACCGGTCGCAAGATCGCCCCTGCCCCTTAGGAGTTAAGGCGCACTCCACTCGGGGTGTCGCCTCCTCGTGGGCACTGGCTCAGGGCGCCTCTCTGGCAGACATCTGCAGAGCTGCGGGTTGGGCTACGCCCAATACCTTTGCGAGGTTCTACAACCTCCGCGTTGAACCGGTGTCAGCCCGCGTCCTGCAAGGCAACAGGTAGGACCGGCAGCCGTTGGGCGTACACCTGCGGAAGCCCTTCCCCCTTCGGGGGGAGCAGTTGCGATCCAGCCTCACTTCTTTCCCCTTGGGTAAAGAACAGGCATTCCATCCATCACTAAGCGCCCTCGTGCCACGGTTCCCCCCTAGCCCCCCTAGCCCCCTTTCCACGAACGTCATATGTGTACACCACAGGTTTATCCTATGTCGATCGGCTTACCCACTTTTGATTCATTTATTTTCATGGGGATGACTACCAGGGTACTACCCACGGGTGCCAGAGTCCACCAACCCACTATTTGTCCACTGATCAACTATGGGTGGCAATTTGACCTTCGACCCCGCAGGGCCTTCGGTGGCCACGCCCCCGTACCACCAAACCACGTTTTGCCCGCTTCCCTACTACGTGTACCGGAAACTGCGTTTTGTCACTCGGGCACGACGTATGTTTGTCTGAGGGCGCGTGCCAGTCGATCCGTGTGGTTTTCGAAACAAAAAAATAATATTTACGCATTTTAAATGGTCGATCCTTGCCACGTCCACGAGGCGAATACGCCTGGCCCTTACCTTAGGCTGCACGTGGACAGGCGTGGCCGCTCGATCCATTTTCTAGTATCTTCTTACTGGAAAATGGAACGATCCATTTTCTAGTAAGTTTGCATTGCCTGTCCACTTGCGGTTTATATGTATGGTCCACGTGTATCATATTGGTGGAAATAATTGTTTTTTATAACATACGATCGTTTCTAAG
>NW_026634322.1:142671-159280 GCF_024868665.1 Triplophysa rosa | reverse complement strand
GGCTCTCTCGTCAGTGGTCACCTCGCGGAGAGTGGCGACTCCACCCTCACGCGGTTCAGCTCATATGGGAGCAGTTCGGTCGGGCGCAGGTGGACCTGTTTGCCTCCCCGGACTCCTCCCATTGTCCGCTTTGGTACTCCCTATCCGACGGTCCCCTCGGTACGGATGCCCTTGCGCACAGCTGGCCGCGGGACAAGAGGAAGTACGCTTTCCCCCCAGTGAGCCTCATTGCACAGACCCTGTGCAAGGTCAGGGAAGAGGAGCATCTAGTGCTACTAGTTGCGCCCTATTGGCCCAACCAGACTTGGTTCTCAGAGCTGGTGAGCCTGACAACAACTCCCCCCTGGCCGATTCCCTTGAGGAAGGACCTCCTTTCTCAGGGGAAGGGCACGTTTTGGCATCCCAGGCCAGACCTCTGGAGTCTCCATGTCTGGCCCCTGGACTGGACGAGGAGATCCTGAGCGACCTACCCCCGGCGGTGGTAGAGACCCTCATACAGGCTAGGGCCCCGGCCACTAGGAGACTGTATGCCTTCAAGTGGCGCATCTTCTCGTCTTGGTGCTCTTCTCACGGAGAAGACCCGCAGAGATGCTCGATCAGGTACGTACTGTCCTTTCTCCAGGAGAGACTTGAGAAGAACCTCTCCCCTTCCACACTGAAAGTGTATGTTGCCGCTATAGCCGCACATCACAACCCAGTTGCTGGTAAGTCTCGGGGCGCCTCATTCATTCACCTTTGGTCTGAGGAGCCTTAAGCATCCTCCCCCGACCGCTGGGGTGGGCGGCCAGTGTTGTGGCATGAGGGACACAACGTCTCGTTCCCTCCATCAGGGAACCAAGGTTACATCCGTAACCAAGACGTTCCCTTTCTGTCGGTGTCTCGATGTTGTGTCGAAACGACAGAATGGGGTTCCTATGTAAGACGCCACAGCACTGAGCCGTGTAACAATCTCTGCGGAGCGACGTTGACTGGCCTGGGCGAGTCAGACTTAGGTGCTAACACAAAATTCTGACCATCCAGTGGAGAGGAAGGGGGACCCAGAGCTTTACCACAAAGTTGGGAAGCCCCTGCCACCGGCCGTCATGGGCGGAGGCCTAGTTCTCTAACGGCGAGAAGCCGCCAGACACCGTAAGGGCCACTGGGTAAGCATTATTAAAAAAATGCTGCAGAGACCACTACCTACCGTAGGGAGGAATTAGTGGAGACACCACATGGTCTCACCATCAGGGGAGAACTCATGGGAAATTGTGCGGACTAGAGTTAACCACAAGGTGGGAGTCCACCTAGGGAGGTCATGGGTTGCCGAGGTGGGAACCATTCATGAGGATACATCAGACGGAACAGCCCACGGAGGGGGGGTTACCACGTCTGGAGCACTAGGTCCGGTTAGAGCTATGTGGGATAACTCAACTTTTCCCTGGCCTAAGGGGGCAGGGCTGCTCTGCCCAGCCTGCCCCGAGGAAGGTGCTAGTGATGGATAAAATGCCTTTTCTTTACCCAGTGGGGGAACGAGGGGAGGCGTAATAGCCGCTGACCCCCCTAGGGGAAGGGGGAAGGGCTTTCGCAGCCATATGCCCTACCGGCTACCGATCCTACACACTGCCCTGCAGGACGCGGGCTGACACTGGTTCCGCGCGTAGGTATTAGAACCTCACGGAGTTCTGCCAGATGTCTGCCAGAGAGGCGCCCTGGCCAGTGCCCATGAGCGGTGTGCCTCACTCCCAACGGGCAGGGGCGAATTGAAATCGGTATGCCATAACGATGGCATCCACGATCCAGTGCGCCAGCCTCTGTTTGGAGACAGCCCTCCCTTCTGCTGACCTCCGAAACAGACAAAGAGCTACTCAGAGCTTCTGGGATCTGCGTGCGGTCCAAGTAGAGGCGCAGTGCGCATACTGGACACAACACGGAAAGGTTGGGTCTTCCTCCCCGATGGGTAGCGCCTGCAGGTTCACCACCTGGTCTCTCGGGAGAGTGGTGGGAACCTTGGGCACGTAGCCGGGGCGGGGTCTCAAGATAACGTGAGAATCCCGGCCCCGAGTTCTAGGCAATCTGTGGACACGGAGGGTGCTTGCAGATCCCCTACCTCTTGGAGGTGAGCACCATCAGGAAGCCGTCTTTATCAAGACTGAGAAAGAGCGGCAACTCCGAGAGGCTCGAAGGGGGCGGGGCCTCTTGAGGCCCGCCACCTAGGTCGCAAGAGGGTACGGAGCGCGGATAAGGTGGTCACCCTCTCGCGCCCCTTAGGAACCTAATGACCAGGTCGTGCTGTCCCAGAGGCTACCCAGCACTTGGGTCATGATGAGCGGCCGTAGCGGCTACATACACTCCCCAGTGTGGAGGGGGAGAGGTTACTCCCCAGTCTCTCTTGAAGAAGGGACAGCTCGTACCCAATCGAGCAACTCCGCGGGTCTTCTCCCGAGAAGAGCACCAGGACGAGAAGAGGCACCACTTATGGGCGTATAGCCGCCCAGTGGCCGAGGCCCTAGCCTGAGTGACGTCCCAACCAGACCGGGGGTGGGTCACTCAGGATCTCCTCGTCACGTCCAGACATGGAGACCAGGTTCTGCCTGGGATGCCGTAACATGCCCCTTCCCCTGGGGAAGCAGTTCGCCAGGGGGAGCGGCCAGGGGGGAGTTGTTGTCAGAGCCTTAGCTCCGAGAACCAAGTCCTGGTTAGGCCAAAGGGGCATAACTAGTACCACTTGATGCTCCTCTTCCCTGGCCTTGCACAGGACCTGTGCAATGAGGCTCACTGGGGGGAAGCATACTTCCACTTGTCCCACGGCCAGCTGTGCGCAACGGCATCCATGCTAAGGGTTGCCTCGGACAGGGAGTACCAAAGCAGACAATGGGTGGAGTCCAAGGAGGCAACAGGACCACCTGTGCCTGGCCGAACTGCTCCCAAATGAGCCAGTTGCGCGGGGATGGAGTCGCCACTCTCCACGAGGCGTCGACTGACGAGAGAGCGCATCGGCTGTCTGGTTCAGGACGCCTGGGATGTGTGGCTCGCAGGGAACTGATCACCTGCTGACTCCAGAGGAGGAGGCGCCGGGCGAGTCATGTTAGCTGCCGTGAGCGAATGCCACCAATGATATACGCCACAGTAGCTGTGCTGTCCGACCGGACCAGCACGTGCTTGCCCTGCACGAGAGGTAGTAGCCTCCTCAATGCAAGTAGCACAACCAACAACTCTAGGCAGTTGAAATGCCAACGCAGGCGGGGGCCCGTCCACTGCGTGCCCATTGCACATGGCACCCCAACCCTACAGGGAGGCATCCCTAAGGGGACCCCTGTCCGCAAGAAGGTCATGGGAGACCAGGGGGTTACGGTGTGTCGGCAGAAAAGCGTGATGACCATACGCCTGCTGCCGGTGTGCCACGCTCACCAAGGAACTTGACTCTTTAGCCAGTGTTGGAGCGGTCATATGTGCATCGACCCGAGGGGGACCACCCCCGCCGAGGATGCCATGTATTCCAGGAGCCTCTGAAATTGTTTCAGGGGGACCGCTGACTGCCTGAGAGCTTCAGGAAGTTCAACACTGACCGGGCGCGCTCTGTAGTCAGTCGGGCTTCCTCGTCGCAGGTCTCGCCCCCCCGCGGGGGGTGAGCGGGGCCGCTCATGAGGACAGAGTCGAGTTCCATACCGAGAAAGAGGACGCTCTGCACCGGGGAGAGCTTGCTCTTCTCAGTTGACCTGTAGCCCCACCGATCTAGGTGCCGGAGCACCAGGTCCCTGTGTGTACACAACAGATCTCAAGAGTGCGCCAAGCTTAGCCAGTCGTCGAGATAGTTTAGTACCCGCACACCTCCTTCCCTTTACGACCTTCGTAAAGACTCGTGGAGACAGGGACAGACCGAAGGGGAGGACCCTGTACTGATATGCCCGTCACTCGAACGCAAACCGTAGGAACGGCCGATGTCGAGGGAGGATCGAGACATGAAGTACGCATCCTTCAGGTCGATTGCCATGAACCAGTCCTGACACCTGACGGACGTCAGGATGCGCTTCTGCGTGATCAACCTGAAAGGCAGCTATTGTGTAGGTGCCTGTTCAGAACACACAGACCCAAGGGCGCAACCCCCCGCCTTCTTGGGGACAATGAAGTACAGGCTGTAAAACCTGTTGAACATCTCGGCTGGTGAGACGGGCTCGATCACTCCCTCGGCGACCTCGGCCCGAAATACGGGAACATCCTAGCCTCTGACTGAGGTATATCGGATGCCCTGAAACTTGGCGGGCGTGAGGCAACTGGATCGCGTAGCCGAGACGGATTGTCTTCCCTAGCCAGCCTGACAGTCTGGGAAGCCGGACAGGCTCCCAGAAATGAGACAGGGGGACTAAAGGTACGATCTTTTTCATCGTCCCCCCGGGGGGTGGTTCGATGGCTAGTAGTATGGATTCCTTGCCGGGGGAGGTCCCCCATGGAGGAGATCGGCTCTGCTGTTTTTCCTGCCTGGCGACTGCGGAGCTCAACGCACTGTCTGACTGAGAGTGCTGAGGGCTGGTGTTTATACTCGAAATTGAATTTATTTATTTATTCATTTATTTATTAGATATTATTTATTAGAATGATCTTGCTTGGTCTATAAACACCATGCACTGTGCTGTGTTTTACCTTTCTGTGTTTTTCTTATTTGCTCCTGTAAAGCTGCTTTGGAACAATGCACATTGTGAAAAGCGCTATATAAATAATTGAATTGAATTGACATATCAATGTACTTGGTGCAATATAACCAAGTAACAGTTACTGTACTGTATTAGTTTAAGGTGCTTGTATTTGAGTCATTCCATGTTGTGCTGCTTGATAGTTCTAATCTAGACCAGACTAACCTTATATCTCAGAGACAAACATTACACAAGTCCTTCATCACTTTTTTCAGACAGCTTCAATTCATTTTCAAATGTAACTTAACGTTGCATTGCTTATCCAGTGAAAATGAGCTTATAGTATCTCTATACAGATTAATGTACCCAAATATATTAACTAACATACTCGAGCTACGAAAACATCAATGCAGCTGTAATCAAAAAACATTGACAGGGAATATTCTAAACATTCGCTGATATAAATAGGAACATACGCTTTTGTGCAAAACAATTGAATATGTCACCAACTTTCTAATATTAGCGTATGATAAAGAGTAAATTACCTGCACATCTCATACGAGAGCGTTTCATCCAGTGCTCCACAGGTGTGTCTTCGAGCCCGTCTGTAAAATCATCGTCGTTTAAACTTTATGTGAAGGTGCTGGCACATTTGTTATCCCTCCACTTGCTGAGAAAAACATCTTAACGCAGATGGCTGTTGAGCCGCAGCCATTGCTCTCCGCCATTCGCGCGCGTTTGTGTTTGAATTTGGCGCCTGCGCAAAGCTGTATTGTGAGGTTCAAGCACAATCGCGCCAGTACTGTACTAGCATATAATGTTATGTTAGTTGCAATGATGAGAGCGCATATGGACAAAAATGTAATGCAAGTGTTTTTTTCCCCCATATAACTCTACGATACATTCCTTATTCTACAAGTAACTTATCCAATAATTGACATGTAGTCTTGGCATATTGACATTTGTAATGGCCACATAATGTTTTAAGGTGTGCGTGTGCCTTTAATACGCTGGAAGACTATACTCCTGTGTGAGCACGCACAGTCGCAGAGAGGTGAAGGAGAGTGATGGTCGCTCTAGCTCTACCGCTGACAACGTGTGTACGTTATTTTCTTTTGTTTGTGACGGTACCAGAGGGTTTTTGTTTTCCGTTTCTGTACTCGCTCCTTTATATGTGTGTAACAGGAGTGCTGGTGCGAACCGCTATAAAAGTTTGTCAAACGACTATCTAATGGACTCGTGTTTTCCTTCTCCTCTGGCCATCTGTTTCAATTCGGGTAACGTTGGCTCTTAACTCTCTGGCCCGCCGTTACAAATTGGCGCCCGAACAACTGGATTCTTGCCGACCATTTTTTTGCTTCCATCCTCGAAGATATTCGTCTCTTTTGCCAATTTTTGAATGCGGATTTCGTTGCTGGAGTTTTACTCGCTCTGAAGTCGCTGCACCTGACCTTGTCGTGACTAGCTTGCTAACTACGGAGACCATGCGGTTGGTGCTTGATTGATGTGAAGGTACTGTGCTTGTGTTTTTTTGACGGTTTATCTATATTGTTTTTGTGGATTACCGGGACATTTGTTTTTTCCTGTCCGTCTCTACGTGAGTTGAACCTTACGCTGTGCAACAAGTCTCAGTGCGGAACTTTAACGTGGACTTTTATTTGGAACTTTTAAGCGAAATTGTGCGTGGAACGTATCCTTTTTTTTTTTTTTGTTGCTGCCATGTTATTTCGGTCTGGTTTTTTTGGACTATATCCTTATTTCCAAGGACCCTTGGGGGTGCAATCATAAGTGTTTTGCTGACTTTTTCTGAAACTCTTGATAACTGTCTGAAAATATTTCGAGAAATTGTTTGACAATTTATCTTGTTGGTGTGCATATTATTCTATGGCGTATTGCTGCATTTGAATGTTTTTATTTGTGGGGAAAAAAACTATCGTTTAACATTGTTTATTTGTCATTTTGAATGTACGCAATTGCTACTCACCCTGATTTACAGACTGATCTAACTATATCTGCCTGTTCCGCACTCGATGACTCTCTTCCACAACAGGTGAGGCCGCACTCTGGGGGGTGACCTACAGGCCCAAGTCCAGCTGTTGCAAGCAGATATGGCAGTGCTGGAGCGATGCCTTCGCGAGTCACTTGTCCTGCAAATAGGCAGGCTGGACCTTACATAGTCTGTTTATTGGGCAGATGTGGGTTCATATGTTTGGTTATGCTGTTTCCTTGATGTTTACTTTCTCTGGGCAAGCTAACCTGAATACTGTTCAAATTGTGTTCATGTGTTATTGTATCTAAACAATGTCTTGTGAAGACTGTGTTTGTGCCTTGGGTACCCTTGTTTCCATGCTGTTTTTGGTTTATTTTCTTTGTGCCGCAGTGTACTATGTCTTTTGGTCCGTGTATGATGTCATGTGTGACTGTGTATACGTGATCGATGCATATTCCTGTTTTGCTTCTGTCCGGTGTCCTTGACAATTGCTCATGTGTGAGGTTGTTCAAATTGGGATTGTCTGTTCTCAGTTGTGTGCAGCTGGGGACAGCTTTTTTTTGCCGGGGGGATCTGTAACGGCCACATAATGTTTTAAGGTGTGCATGTGCCTTTAAGATGCTGGAAGACTATACTCCTGTGTGAGCACGCTCAGTCGCAGAGAGGTGAAGGAGAGTGATTGTCGCTCTAGCTCTACCGCTGACAACGTGTGTACGTTATTTTCTTTTGTTTGTGACGGTACCAGAGGGTTTTTGTTTTCCGTTTCTGTACTCGCTCCTTTATATGTGTGTAACAGGAGTGCTGGTGCTAACCGCTATAAAAGTTTGTCAAACGACTATCTAATGGACTCGTGTTTCCTTCTCCTCTGGCCATTTGTTTCAATTCGGGTAACGTTGGCTCTTAACTCTCTGGCCCGCCGTTACACATTTTTTTTAACATGTTATTTATTCATCTATAGTTTTACCCCGGGAGAACTGAATTGAAACATTAAACAAATAAGCAAAAAGTAATTTTTATCATTTAATCATTTACAATAAACAATATATTTTAGGCATATATGGCTAATAAACTTGCATATATAAATTCAATATGTATATTGTTAACAAATGGTGAAAACATATAATACCATATAAAACTTTGATATATATTATTAACATACTGCATATGGTCACAACATGCAATACCATATAAAAATTAATCCTATACATACTTTAAATATATGTTCATACATGAATTTAATATGTGCATTTCAAATATGTTATAAACATATATCTACATATATCCAAAATATGTATATATGTGGCAATAATATATTTTCTTATATGTAACATATATGGCAAGATCACTACTGATATAGGGACATGTATGTCATATATTACATTTCCGTATGGGTTTAGAAATGTATTTTTTATTTCTTGAGGTTAACATGTCTATGATGTTTGAAATTCTCTTTTATACTGACAAATAAACATTATTCTGATTCCTTCAAGTTAGCTTGAGCCATTACAGACCTGAGGAACACTCTCTTCCACAGGTGGAGAGTTTTGAAGACGATGGCAATTCTGGTGTGTGCCGTTGATATTACCAGAGACTCTACGGAAGGTGGAGAGGCGGTGTCGAAAATTCTCTCCAGAAAAAAAATAGAGCATTGGGTCAAAGCAACAGTTTGAAGCAGCCAGGCAGAGTGTGATAACTACAGACTTCTGCATATAAACAACCTCTTGACAGGTAGTGTCATTGCGTCTACGGATGTTGAGATGTAGCGTGCGTTGAATGTGATAAGGCATAAAACTGACTAAGAAAACCAACATCACAACAACAATCATACGAATGGCCTTGTTGCGTGTGTAGCGCTGCCTGTTCAAGGTATTAGTGTTTCTAAGTAGAGTGCGCAAGATGCCAACATAGCAAAGCAAAATAACCAAGAAGGGAATAATGAACCCCACCACCAGTGAAAAGTAGTTCAGAAAAATCAGTTTGTCTATTGTGCCATTTTCTGGTGGTTCAAAACACTTGGTTTTGTTAGTCTTTTGATCCAAATGCTCTCCAGAAAGAAGAAATGGTGAACTGGTGGTGCAAATGAATACCCAAATGCATATACAAACTATCCATGCCTTTTTTTCAGTGGCTAGCCTCAGGTTCTGCACTGGAAACACAATGGCCAAAAAACGGGTAAAACTCATGGCCATCATGAAGAAGATGCTGCAGTAGAGGTTCATGTATAACGCGTAGGAACTTACTCGACATAGAAAGTCTCCCATGTTCCACTGCCCTTTGTTGACATAATAGAGCACCCGTAGAGGTAGCGTACTGACACACAGCAAGTCTGACACGGCCAAGTTGAGCATGTAGATGTTGAAGGCTGAGGTTTGCCGGTATGTACGAAGAAGCACATAGAGTGCAAAGCCATTGCTCATCAGCCCAAAGACTGTGATGACTGAGTACACTGTGGAATAGACTTGGTTACGGAAATCATCAATTGAGGTGCATTGTTTTCCATTATGCAACGAATAATTTTGTAGAGCCATTCTTCCATTAATCTATCTGTAAAAAAAGGATAATTGAAATTGAGAATTGTTTTACTATTATACAATAATGAACATATTCTCGTATTTATGATATATTCAAATTCTCTTTATTTTTAAACGTGTGACACAACTGTTACAAAAAGCTTATATAGAACACGAACACCCTTTCTAGAACATAGAAAGGGAAATAAACTTGTCATGAACGATCATATCTCCATATTATGGGGTGAACCTTACATGCACTTCATCATTTTATATTTTATTAATATTCCATTTTTATCATATATAATAATGTATATTTATGCCGCTTTTAATGCACCTTTGCTTAAAATGTTGCTTTTCTTGCCCTATTGTTTAAAGAGTTATACAAATAAAACTATGTGACTTAGATTAATATCAGACAGGAATTGTATGCTCTTATGCATTATGCATGTATGCTCTATCCCTTGGGAATTTTTTTTCTTTGTTTGTTTTATTAGAAAAACCATAGTAAGCACGGATTAACCATGATCACCCCAATAACCAAAATTTAACCATGGTCTGTGAAGTAAAACTAAAGTAGCCTAATACAAATGATAATCTGCCAAAATAAAAACGTATTTACTATAATAAATACATGGTTAATCTTCATCAGCATAAAATTGGCATGAGTATTTACAGATCGGGCTGCTGACACACTTTTAATGTCAATATTGTTTCTCGCCGCATTTATTCAGGCGCATTTCTTTCTAGGAACGTTCAACTCGTTCAAACGTTTTAAATCGCTCATCGACATAAAACAACTATTTTAAATCCATCAGTGCATGCTAATGACCGATGAAAGTAATAAAGTAACTGATAAAATTGACTTACTGTTATCAGTCCGTCCTCAGTCGATCCGTCCCTCAAGGTAACGGCAAGCAGTTTGAACCGAGAAGACGCGCATGTGAGACCTCCTAACTTCTCATTTACATAAACATATTCACCTCACTGCTGAACTGAACGTTATAGGACACGTGAACATACTGATATAATCAAAGGCGGAACGATGCCACTGAATAAAGTAAAATATAATGCCAATAAGCACCCTGCACTTTAGACACACCCTCTTGTGAATTTCCACATAACAGGTTTTAATTCTTCAGAACCAGAATGACCAACAGGTCATGCGGAACACCGCATTAAGTTTGCTTCTTGGGAAAGAGACTTCTTATTTGAATTATGCACTTTATACAGAAGTCTCTCAAAAACCGCAGCACATTGCATTTAGCTTTTATCAAAGACCACTGATGAAACCAATGACATCAGATGAAAACTAGAAACTTGCTTTGATTACGAAGCTGCTTTAGTGTTACCTGCACTTCATTTACCCGCAAAAGAAATGCATTTAATTACGACAAGGCCAGCTCAAGCTCTTTTGGTGCCCGTTTGGTGCGTGTTGAAACGAATATCTGATTATTCATTTATTCAAATGAAGGTTGATAAGAAAGTTTTTTAAACATTAGATTTAACAAATATATATATCTACATATGTATATGTATGTACAGTATATGTATATGTATGTGTGTGTATTTATATATATGTAACGGAGGCCAGCTAGTGAAGAGCTGTGCAGTGTGTAAACCTCACTCCCCTATGGGATCAGAATTGTTGCAATATTCTGAATAAATAAACTATGATCCGCAAATAAATATAGAGAGTTTCACAAACATTTTTTAAATCCACATATGCACAAAAAGCGAACCATAAATATATGTTAGACGTTCCACAAAAAGAAATGGAATTCACAAATAAATACAATGAGATTTGCAAATAAAAAATATTTACAAATTTATTTCAATGGCATTTATTTGTAGATCACTTTCTGCACATTTGTGGATCGCTTTCTGCACATTTGTGGATCGCTTTCTGCACATTTGTGGATCGCTTTCTGCACATTCGTGGATCCCTTTCTGTGCATTTGTGAATTGCTGCACGCATTTGTGGATCAGTGCACGCATTTTTGGATGGCTCTCTGTGCATTTGTGGATTTTGAAACATTTCTAACATCAAGACGTGGGCACAATCCACAAATAGGTGACTCCGCCCACTATCTACGCAAGCCAATCGGTTAACTTCCGCTTTCGTTGTCCAATACGCCCTTTTCACATGACGTCACGCATCTTCCGTCTGCAGCGAAGCAGTGTATCATTACTTCCGCTAGCACTCCAGTTCATAAGGTGGCGGTAATGCACCTAAAGCTGATTTGCCAACCGCAAGTAAAACTCAAGAAGAAGAAGTTACTTCCGCTAGTGCCTCAGAATGGAGTTTACCAAGTGGCTTGCACATCTGCCACAAATACGTCTAGATGATGTACAACGTCTTGCAGACAAATTTTCACTAACGACAAGATCAAATCTAGAGAAAGGATAGAAATTCTTCGTTGAACAGTACCTGTTTGATTGTGAAGGTAAGTGTTTTGTTTTCTTTTTGTGTTAGCGAAGGTGCTAGGATAAGTACTTGAATACGTGTTCTGTCAGTTTTTTTTCTCACTGTTGTTAAATTCCAGCGCGACGGCAAAATGGAAGTTCTTCTTCTTCTTCTTTTTCTTGTTTGTTGCTAGACGGATGTTATGATACACTGCATTGCAAAAAGGCGGAAGTTAAGTGACGTCATTGTGAAAAGGGCCTATAGGGCACGTTCTAACTTCAGCGAATCACGTTTTGTTCTGCACTAAGATTCAGGGAGCTAACATGGCGGCTAGTGGCGGTCTAAAATGCGTGATATACTAAGAAATGTGAATGGCCTCTTCTTTATACTACTCAGTAATGATTGTTTGTGTTTATATTAGTGCTGTCAATCGATTAAAAAAATTAATCGGATTAATCACACATTTTCTGTGAATAATCATGATTAATCTCACATAACAGTAATATTTTAAAATATACTTTTACATTTGAATAATTTCACATTTAATCTTCAAATTGATGTAGAAACAACATATTTCTTTAACAGCGTCATTTAATGAATGAAAGAAAACATTTTGATATTAATTGATGTCTCTTTTAAATTGATTATTTTAACATTAATTATAGCCATTCAACAATATAATTGAGAGCTATCATGAAATATACAGAAATTGAAGGAAGTTCTCAAACACTTTACAGTCTTTAATCCTAAATTATAAATTAAATGCAGAAGAATTCTCATTAAAGCTACAAAATCACATTGATTTCTTCTTTTATTTTGTTCTTTTATTAACTTTAGTGACTGGAGTCACAGCAGCACGTTTAAGTTCGTGGCCCCTTTAAGAGCTGTCTCAGTACGCAGATCTGACCGTCACCGCACTCCCATTTTCACAACTCTTTGCATTCATTTAAGATTTTATTTTACACTTTGAAGTCTTGCTTAAGAAAATGCAACACAAAACGGTCTTTCTGACATAATCTTGTATGGTTTTATCCATTCAAGCACGAAAGAGAACTTAACACGGATGCGCTGTCTGACAGAGATTCAACGACGCAGCCTTCAGCCCGTGACTGTTTACACCAGACTGGACCTCGCGCTGCGTTTTGCCGCGTCCCACAGTTTAGAAGCTATCTATCTTCATTGAACGCGTCAAAGCAACTGTTTAAAATCGCGCTTAAGTGGTTTAAAAGCCTGTACAGGAATAAGAGCGTGATAACATAATGTAACGCTAGACAAAGAATGTCAAAACAAACGGATGGTGCGTTAATTGCGTTAAATATTTTTCACGCGTTAATTTGAAAAAAATAATCGCATGCGTTAACGCGTTAACGTTGACAGCCCTAGTTTATATGCATTGTCCGTATGTTAGTAACAAACGACTGAAATGTTTATGACTTGATAACAGCGTGCACGGACTGGGGTGGACAATCCCGGTGACTGGGGAATGATTTGGTCTGCTGCAAGCCAGCCGTTTTATTGTCTTTATGTACCAAAGTGATAAATTCCAATTTTGGCATTCGATAAAATATCATCTGTTTCCCCGATACTGCATGGGTAAGCAGCTAGTTCGCGCCGCACACTCAGCGTGGTGTGAAGTTTCAAGGTGAGCAGCGTTTGCATTGCAATGCGCACTGCAGCTGTCGGTGTAGGCTACTACCAGTATAACGATGGCAGAATTAAGATGGTGGAAATCATCAGCACTGTGAATTTCTATGTCATTCATAATTCAAAATAAAACGTAATTTAATCAGTCATCTCTGTTTATCCCATTCCTGAATGATCTCTGCTGCTGTGGCTAAACTGTTCTGTATATTGTCTTAACTCTTGCCACAACAAAGGATGCCGATCCTTTGACTATGATCTTGTGCACACAATATATTCTCAAATTCACACAGTGTCACGGTCCCACCGTCTTGTTTATGAAATTCTAGTCGTGTGGTGGGATCGGGGCAGAGTCCTTAGGTTATGTGTGGAGAGAAACATATATACTGTATACGTTCTCTCCAGTGTCTTGTCATTGGCCCCATTCCTCTCGTTTCCTTGTCATCTTCCCCTGAGTGTTTAATTACCCACACCTGCCCCGTGTCATTATCCCTCGTTTGTCTTCCCTATATATACCCTCTTGTTTCTTTGTCCTGTGCTCGTTCGTTGTTCTTGTTCCTGTCGGTCCCAGTGTGCTGTTTAATATTCTGAGTCTTGTCAAGTAAGTCTTTTAGTGTTTTGTTATAGTTTGTCAAGTGTTTCTCAGTTTAGTCCAGTTTTAGTCAGTCTATGTTCTGTTTGAGTTTTTCCTGTTTTCTTGATTTACCCCATCGTGGGTTTTTGTTTTGTCTATTTGTTTAATAAATATATTCTTTGTTAACCCCTTCACTGCTGCCTCCATTTGGGTTCTTCTGCCAATCCGTGACACACAGTGTGGGAATATTTTTCAGATAAAAGTATGATTTAAATATCAATATAATCAATAAGTGTTTTCTTTCATTAAATCATTAAGCTGTGTGATTTTGTCATGTGCTTGCTATCTTACTCAGTAAAATAGTTACTGTGGCAAATGGGGGTTGGAGCCATAAATTATCTAGATCAACACACACACACACACACACACAAGAGTCACAAAGAGTCACTAAAGAAAAGAAATTATGAATCAATCCACTGCATATGTTTTAAGTATAATCATGAGTTGTGATGTGTTTTTAATGAATCATAGGATTAAGAAACAACGCTATATAATTAAAAACATTAGATGATTGAGTGTTTTCTTTTTACTAAAAGAATGTTAAGAATGTTGGTATGTTTGTCCGGCCACAATTAACTGTTTCTAGGAGACCGCTCCCCAAAAGAAACTGTCCTGGAGAACATTCCTCAGGACTGGCGATGACCACAGGATAATACGTTTTGAAATGTTATTTTACAGGAACTAAGAAAAAGGACTTCACGGTGATTGGTGGAAACGGAGCAGCACTCCTTAAAGGCAGAGGAGGAGTCAGAAGATACGAGCGACGTCACATACTTAATAAATATGGGTGTTTTTGAATATTTGTGGGTTGTTGGCTTTGTGAGGGTGAGGAGATCGTCTGACAACCCAAAGCTTTGTTACCTTTTTACATCTGATAATAAAACTTCGTTTAATTTTGGAGAACGTCTCTGTGCAAATTTTTGAGCATGCAGGACTGCCTTTAAAGTCCAACAAATGGTGACCCCGAGACGTGATTTGACGAGACGTGATTTGATGAGAGACGAAGGCATTTTCTGCCAATTTCGTTCGGAACGGATTCAGATTCAACACACAGGTCGACCTAAAAATAAAAGGTAAGCAGAAGCCTGTTTATTCAAAACATACCTAGATTGAAAATAACATACCTTAAATGTTGGCTGAAATTGATAACATTCCAATTAGCAGTAAAAAAGTATAAAGATAGGTCTTGATACTCAATTTAAAGAACAACTTAAGATGATTGCGTTCTATCATCAATGATAATTGAACTTCGCTACAAACATAATATCTGATCAGTGAGCTTTGTGTGAACAAATACCAAAGAGGTCTGTCAGTTGATCCTTGCTGAAAATACAAAATCGTCAGTTTGACCATGGGTGAAAAATACCAGTAAATTCTGTCATTTCGTCCTTTGTTGACAAATATACAATCATAATCAGGTTTAATGGTCCTATTTGTTTTAACAAATAACCCGATATATTCTACATGAGACTCTTTTGGTTTAAAAAATACCAAAATTCTGTCGAGATAAGCTCGCCCTCGAGTCGGCAACTCGTAAAGAATATTCCAAAATTGGTAGTTGCAGTCTTTCAATGACTGAAAACGTAGGTAAAATGTTTAAATAATTGGCATGAATAACTGAGAAAGATCGATGATAGCAAAAACGTTTTACTTTCACATTGCTCAACAGAAACTCCGTTGATAATAACTAAGATGATAACCGTCAGTAATTAAGTGAATTAATTCAGAAAACATAGTCACCCAGACCACCTTATACTATAAATTGGAATACATAAGGCTGTAAAAGATTGTGAACAGTACAATTGTGTGTAAAATGGCTGAATTTCAGAAAGAATGTGATGAATACGGATGTCCGCCAGTGTTGCTGCAGTGGCAAAAGGTTACGGATATGCTGTTAGCACAGACAGAACCACACGATAAGAAACTGAGACAGAAAGAAATAGACAAATGCTGGATAGCATTATGTGATGATTTTGGGTGGGAAAATGCAGAAGAAGTAAGAATGCCTCTAGCACCGAAAGTTAGAGAAATGGAAAAGAAAGCACATAGTAAGTTACGGAGACATATTGAAGAGAAAGATAAAGTGAAATGGTATAACACAGGAAAACATGGTAGTGAGGAAGAAAATCTTAAAAAGAAGTTAAGAATGTGGACAAGGGTGGCGTTAACAACCACAGCACTCAGCTCACAGAAACCACAGAGTAGAGAGAGAACACAGGAAGTGAACAACTCAGCAGCCAGAATGAGAAATGGAGAGAATACAGGAAGCACCAAGACTATCCTCTGCTCCGCCCCCAGAAAAGACCAACCCACTTCATTATACCCAACCCTAAGCAACCCCCCTTCATACGAACAGCACAAACAGCAGGTATTGATGACAATAAATGGGGGAGAAATGGATGTTGCAGTAGGAGAAATGACTGGTGAAATAGACAGGATACGCAAGGAATTTGATGAATTAAAAACTGCAGTGAACAAGGGTGTGGAAGACACATTAGTAAAAGCACGACGAGTTATGGAAGAAGTAGAGAGAACAAGACATGAACAGGAAGAGTCTGAGAAGGGTGACAATGAGAATACTGAAGAAGACATTATATTTGCAAAAACAATAAATACATCCACCCCTAATCCACAAGCAGGGACCGATATGCTAACAGGGCCAATACCAGTTCAATTTGCAGGGAAAATGACACTGGGTGAGCCAATAGCCCATAGGTTAAGGAGCAGGAAACAGCCAGGGCACCCAGACCATGAGGAAGAGAAGGAGGAAAGGGAACATTACCTGAACTATGACCCAAGTCGTCAACTACAGGTACCTCA
>NW_026634322.1:46636-141528 GCF_024868665.1 Triplophysa rosa | reverse complement strand
TCTGACACATCCAATGAAGATAATGAGGTCTGAACTTCTCTGCAAATGAAGTTGTATGTGAAAGGAGAGAGTATGAAAACGATATTGCCTTCTGTGTTTACATTTACTAAAAAAAAAAAATTAATAGTTTTTGTTTGAAAAGGTCACTCTATATGCAAGTTGACTGATGAGGGATTCGAAACAAAGCACCAAGAGTTCTGTCAAGAAATACCAAAGACTGGTGATTGGCTGAAACTTCCTTGAGCTGCCATTATTCCAAAAGCCAGATTGTGCAGAAAGTGGGAGGATATGAAACCACACCTCCATTAGGAGACCAGAAATCCTCATAATCTGAGGAAGAGGTTAAACCCCTTGTGGTTTGGCGCCTCTAGACCGGCTCGGCCATTCTAAGAGTATCGAACGAAACATAGATCAGACTCACAACTTTCTCTGCAACTTAAGTTGTATAGTGATAAGAGGAGAGTATGAACACGAGTATTGGCCTTTCGGTGTTTTACATTAAATGCATCAAATTATATCGATTGTAGTTTGAGAGGGTCACGTCTACATGCAAGTTGACTGAGGTGAGGGATCCGAAATAAAGCGCACCAGAGTTCTGAGAAGAAATCCCAAAGACTGTAAGGCTGAAGACTCCTTGAGTTACCATTTATTCCCAAAAGCCCATTGTCAGAAGTTTGTTTTTGAACCCACGCCTCCACTAGGAGAAGAAAAATCTCACAATCCTGAGAAGGTGCAAACACTCTTGAGTATGGCGCCCTTAGACGAACATGGTCATTGTGACACATCCACTGAAGGATAAACGAGATCTTAAACTTCTCTGCACATGAAGTTAAGCGGTATGTTCATGGAGAGAGTTTAAAAAGACGTATTGCCTTCTTGTGTTAACCATTAAATGAAAAAATTGATTAAAATCGTTTTTGTTGTGAACGAGGTCACTCTACATGCAAGTTGCCCGCATGAGGGGGATTTCGTAACAAAAGCACCAGAGCTCTGAGAGAAATACCAAAGACTGTCCATGGCCGGAAAACTCCTTGAGTTGACATTATATTCCAAAAGCCAGTTTGTCAGAAGTGGGGATTTGAACACACACCTCCCATCGAGAGACCTGAAATCTCACAATCTTAGGAAGAGTAAAACACTTTTGAGGTCTGGCGCCTCTAGAACGCTCTGCCATTCTGGAGACTTCGAACGAAAATAATCAGGTCGGAACTTCTCTGCAAATTAAGTTGTATGTGATAGGAGAGAGTATGAAAATGGTATTGCCTTCTGTGTTTACATTAAATGCATTAATTAAATCGTTTTTGGTTGAAAAGGTCACTCTATATGCAAGTTGCCTGGTGAGGGATTCGTAACAAAGCACCAGAGTTCTGCCAGAAATCCCAAAGACTGTAATGGCTGAAACTCCTTGAGTTACATTATTCCAAAAGCCAATTGTCAGAAGTGGAATTTGAACCCACGCCTCCACTAGGAGAAGAAAAATCTCACAATCTGAGAAGGTCAAACACCCTTGAGTCTGGCGCCTTAGACCACATGGTCATTGTGACACATCAACTGAGGATAAACAGACCTGAACTTCTCTGCAAATTAAGCGGAATATTCTTGGAGAGAGTATGAAAACGGTATTGCCTTCTGTGTTTACATTAAATGCATTGATTAAATCGTTTTTGTTTGAAAAGGTCACTCTATATGCAAGTTGCCTGATGAGGCGATTCGTAATTAAAGCACCAGAGCTCTGTCAGAAAGTCCCACAGACTGTTATGGGCGGAATCATCCTTTGAGTGATACATTTATTCCCAAAGCCGGTTGTGAGAAGTGGCGATTTGAACACACCGCCTTCCATTTGGAGACCATGAAATCTCCATAATCTGAGAAGGTCAAACCCCTTGTGTTTGGCACCTTAGACCGCTCGGCCATTCTGACAGAACAAATGAGGATACACAGACCTGAACTTCTCTGAAGTTGAATATGATAAGAGAGAGTATGAAAACGATATTGCCTTCTGTGTTTACATTTACTAAAACAAATTAATAGTTTTTGTTTGAAAAGGTCACTCTATATGCAAGTTGACTGATGAGGCGATTTCGTAATAAAAGCACCAGAGTATCTGTCAGAAATTCCCACAGACCTTGTTATGGCTCTGAAACCTCCTTGAGTTGACGTTATTCCAAAAGCCCGGTTTGTGAGAAGTGGGGATTTGAACCGCACGCGTCCAATACGTGAGGACCAGAATTAATCTCATAATCTGAGAAGGGTCAAACCCGCTGGTTTGGCCCCTTAGACCGCTCGGGCCATATCTGACGGACCAATGAGGATTATGAGCTCTGAAAACCTGCAAATAAAGGTTGTATGTGAAAAGGAGAAGAGGTATGAAACATGGTTATTTGCCTCCTTGTGGTTTACATTTACTAAAACAATAAAATGAATAGTTTATTAGTTGAAAAAGTTACACCTCTCTTACATTGCAAGATGCCTGATGAGGGACTATCGGGAAAGAAGCACCAGAGGTTCTGCCAGAAATACCACAGACCTGTTGATGGCGAAAACTCCTTGAAGTTAGCTTATTCCAAAAGCCCGTTGTCAGAAGTGGGATTTGATACCCACGCCTCCATTGGAGAACCAGAAATCTCACAAATCTGAGAAGGTAAACATCCTTGAGCCTGGCGTCCTTAGACGCACTCGTCCATTCTGACACTTCAATCGAAGATAATGCAGGGTCGAACTTCTCTGTCAAATGAAGTTGGTATGTGAACGAGAGAGTATGAAAACGAGTATTGACCTTTCTGGTGTTTACATCTTACTAAATAAAAAAAAATTAATAGTTTTTGTTTGAAAAGGTCATCGTATATGCAAGTTGACTGAGTGAGGGATTCGACAACTAAAGCCACCAGAGTGTCTGCCAGAAATACCACAAGACTGTAATGGCTGCAAACTCCTTGAGTTCATTATTCCAAAAGCCAGATTTGTCAGAAGTGGGATTTGAAACCCACACCTCCATTCGGAGACAGAAAAAATCTCACAATCTGAGAAGGTCAAACACCTTTGAGTCTGGGCCTTAGACCACTCGGTCATTGTGAAATCATTTGAAGATACATAGCCATGAACTTCTCTGAAAGCTAATATGGATATTGGAGAGATGTTGAACACGGTTATTGCCTTCGGTTGTTTATATTTACTAAAAAATTAATAGGTTTTTGTTTGAAAAGGTCACTCTGTATGCAAGTTGCCGGTGAGTGATTCGTAACGAAAGCACCAGAGTCTTCTGCCAGAGAATCCCAAGACTGTGAATGGCGAAAACTCCTTGAGTTTGCATTTATTCCGCAAAAGCCAGTTGTCATATGAACCACGTCACTGGACAAATTCATTGAAGTCAACCAGGCCCTTAGATCACGGCCTCCACTCTGAGAGAATTCGCATAACAAATATCTTGCAAATGTGAGAACATGGTATTGCCTCCAGTTTACATTTTACATGAATTAAAATTATATTTTGTTTGAAAAAGTCACTCTATATGCAATTGCCAAGATGAGGTCATTCGAACAAAGCACCAGAGTTCTGCAGAAATCCCAAAGACTGTGATGCTGAAACTCCTTGAGTACATTCATTCCAAAAGACATCGTTGTCAGAAGTGAGATTTGAACCACACCTCCATTCGGAGACCAGAAACTCATAATCCGAGAAGGTAAACATCCTTGTGTCTCTGGCACCTTAGACCCGCTCGGCCATTCTGACACATCAAATGAGTATACACAGACCTGAACTTCTCTGCAATGAAGTATGAATATCTAGAGAAGTATGAAAGACGTATTGCCTTCAAGTGTTTACATTTACTGCACAAATTAATAGTATTTTGTTTGAAAAGTCACTCTATATGCAAGTTGCAGATGAGGGATTCGTAATAAAGGCACCAGAGTCTGCCAAGAAATCCCACAGACTGTGACGGCTGAAACTCCTTGAGTTACATTCTTCCAAAAGCCACGTTGTCAGAAGTGGGATTTGAACAACCACGCCTCCATTTCGGAGACCAGAAACTCACAAATCTGAGAAGTCAACATCCTTGAATCTGGCGCCTTAGACACTCGGCCATTCTGACACATCAATGAAGATAATGACGTCTGTAACTTCTCTGCAAATAGAAGTTGATATGATGAAGGAGAGAGTATGAACAACGATATTGCCTTCTGTGTTTACATTTACTAAAAAAAAATTATAGTTTTTGTTTGAAAAGGTCACTCTATATACACAGTTGCCTGATGAGCCATTCGAAACAAAGACCAGAGTTCTGCCAGAAATCACCACAGACTGTGATAGGCTGAAACTGCTTGAGTTACATTATTCCAAAAGCATGTTGTCAGAAGTTGGGATTTGAACCCACGCCTCCATTCGGAGACCAGAAATCTCACAATCTGAGAGGGTCAAACATCCTTGAGTTTGGCGCCTTAGACCACTCGGCCATTCTGACACATCAAATGAAGATACACAGGCCTGAACTTCTCTGAAGTTGAATATGATAGGAGAGAGTATGAACATGGTATTGCCTTCGGTTTTTATATTTACTAAAAAAAATTAATAGTTTTTGTTTGAAAAGGTCACTCTGTATGCAAGTTGTCAGATGAGTGATTCGTAACAAAGCACCAGAGTTCTGCCAGAAATCCCAAAGACTGTGGTGGCTGAAACTCCTTGAGTTGCATTATTCCGAAAGCCAGTTGTCAGAAGTGGGATTTGAACCCACGCCTCCACTTGGAGACCAGAAATCTCACAATCTGAGAAGGTCAAACACTCTCGAGTCTGGCGCCTTAGATCACTCGGCCATTCTAACACATCAACTGAGGATAAACAGAGCTGAACTTCTCTGCAAATTAAGCAGAATATTCTTGGAGAATGTATGAAATTGGTATTGCCTCCAAAGTTTACATTTTATGCATGAATTAAATTGTTTTTGTTTGAAAAAGTCACTCTGTATGCAAGTTGCCAGATGAGGTATTCGTAACAAAGCACCAGAGTTCTGCAAGAAATCCCACAGACTGTAATGACTGAAACTGCTTGAGCTACATTCTTCCAAAAGACATTTGTCAGAAGTGAGATTTGAACACACACCTCCATTTGGAGACCAGAAACCTCATAATCCGAGAAGGTAAAACATCCTTTACTCTGGCGCCTTAGACCCCTCGGCCATTCTGACACATCAAATGAGTATAAACAGGCCTGAACTTCTCTGCAAATGAAGTAGAATATTCTAGAAGAAAGTATGAAATTGGTATTGCCTCCAATGTTTACATTTACTGCATAAATTAAGTAGTTTTTGTTTGAAAAAGTCACTCTATATGCAAGTTGCCAGATGAGGGATTCGTAACAAGGCACCAGAGATCTGCCAGAAATCCCACAGACTGTGATGGCTGAAACTCCTTGAGTTACATTCTTCCAAAAGCCAGTTGTCAGAAGTGGGATTTGAACATACACCTCCATTTGGAGACCAGAAACCTCACAAACTGAGAAGTTCACACATCCTTGAATCTGGCGCCTTAGACTGCTCAGCCATTCTGACACATCAAATGAGGATAAACACGCCTGTAATTCTCTGCAAATAAAGTTGAATATGATAGGAGAGAGTATGTACATGGTATTGCCTTCTGTGTTTACATTTACTAAAGAAAATTTATAGTTTTTGTTTGAAAAGGTCACTCTATATACACGTTGCCTGATGAGCCATTCGTAACAAAGACCAGAGTTCTTCCAGAAATCCCACAGACTGTGATAGCTGAAACTGCTTGAGTTACATTATTCCAAAAGGCATTTGTCAGAAGTTGGATTTGAACCCAAATCAGCACAACAGATCACACAGATAGGACAATCAGCACAACAGATACTGGATCAGGATCCAGCAGTTCTGGCCGTGGGACATTCAGTCACTGTACCGGCTTACTACGACATCCGGTGTGGAATAACTGTATTCTTTTTCTTCTCACAACCTGGACAATGACCAGTTATACATCGAGGAAAGAAAGCCTTAACAACTACACGTCATACCTTACCTATCACGGAGTGGGAATACGAGTGTGTGCATTACCCAAGGAACTAGAACTGTGAGTAGGAGCAAGAGGGCAAAGTGCCAGTGGAAGAACTACCCTCATGTATAGCGGGTGGGGGGCACCCACTGGACGAACATAGGTAGCTTAAAGATAATAGTTACCCTGCAGTGACTTTTTTAGTGACCTCACCCATTTAAAAAGACTTTTCCACATGTGGCATTGCGTAGTACTACTGACACCCCAAGATCACTTGTTATTCAATTTAAAGACACCAGACTCTAGATATTTTCCATTTCAGCCAACTGACTTTTCGCCAAGAAAAAACAACAGAACAAGGAACATCGAAAGAATCCTGGAACAAGACGAAAGTATATTAGCAGTTTTTGCAACAGTGGCACAAAGGTCTATAGACAATAGAGAACAATTAGGGAGAACATATATTGATGGAGAAGCAAGACAAAACCTTCGACCGGTATTGGACAGAGAAACAGGTGATTTGACATTGTAGTATACGGACATCAATACACATCTTTGGAAATATTTTACGGCATATTACCCAAATGATGCATGGTGCATGCTGAATGTACAATTGTCCGTGCCACCTCTACAAGGGTAGAACTATCTCTAAAGGATGGACTAGAAGACTTCACCTTTGACCCCTAAGTTTGTGCCAGGCTGCGGCCTCGTCTTTCCAGATACAGATCCTCTGCATTAAACTGGTTCTCTCTGATCACTTCCAGCCAAGATACACTGGAGCCTCAACAAACTGCATCAGGACACTTTTTTTTCTTTTGATGGGCAAGACATGCAAGTATCATACTTAGTCTTATTAATGGATGCATAGAGCATCATTAATCCTTTTAACAAAGGTGCTTTACAAGAAGAAACTGATGTTTTGTTCAGGCTATTGATCTTCTGAATATCAAATACTGCCATAAATCCATGCTCTGTTCTTCTCTCTGCTTCAACTTCAACCTTCTTCCAATGCTAAACTGTATGTGTGTGTATGTTAGATTAGTATGTGTCTAGTCTAGGTAATAAAGTCCTGTTTTATTTCACACGTGATGTTGTTTGTAGTTCATGCTCATAATCCGGAGTCCCTAAACATGCAGATTCTTGCTACCTGCTCATAATACTAAGTGATTTCCCCAAATCATGAATTTGATCCAGATAAGCATAATTGATCATAATCAATTAAATTCATCCCAATTTGGGCTGATATTTGTTTCCCTTACAAAGGGTGGTGGAGAATATAGTACTTATAATTGTGATCAAAGCTCATGATAATTCTTACAAATTTGATGAAGAAAAGTGTTTAAATAATACTGTTCCTCATTGAATCCCCTACAGCAATGAACAGCTGTATTTGGCCCCAAATCTGCGTATGTGCACCTTGACCAAAGACATTCATTACCTGTGCCCTAGCAAACCCTTCCTTCAGGACAACACGGATGGAATCTGCAGATTACAATCCATGAGCGGTAACGCCTGCTGCCCCGCTGAGGCTAAACCCATGACCAGGTTATCTACACGGACGCAGAGATTATAGGAGATCAGTGGCTAGTCAACACGCCAGCACGCACAGCCACCCTGACCTATGATCAACACGACACTGCCACCCGCATCACTCTGCCAAACCAAACCTTGTGGGTCCAAGTTCCCAAAGATGCCATCCTCCATATAGATGACCTGGCCCTGTACCTAAGGGTACCACACTGAGATAGAGATCTCATCCTTCTTCAGGGACCAGAACTTCACCTTGGACCCTTGAGCTTGAAACGGTGATCATCGAAGGGGGGAAATCAGTCTCTTTAAGTTTCCTGCACAATGATGTATAGAATGTGAACCCGTTGTGCATCATATGTTTTTTATAATAACTTCAGTTAATAAATTCAATTTGGCATCCTGCCATAAACATGCAAATAAGGCGCGGAGAGAGGACAAAGAATGAATTTCCCGCTCACCGATGGCTGCTATACATTGGCCCGTTGACCCGCTGAGGGCGTGGCGTGTATGAGCTTAAGACCAGCATCCTTCGACTTTGAGATTTACTTCTACACTACACAGCCTACCATGAATAAATACACACCTTGTTGCCTGGGATATATTGGTGGAAGAAAATCAACAATTGGTTAATAAAAATAAGAGATAACGGGAATCTATCTGATTGGTTTTAGAAAGAACCACATTTCAGAAGTTTTACTATAACTGTAGACTGGAAAAAACTTGGTTTTCAGATGACTTAGAACATCTCACTTTGTTTGGCTCAAGCAAATAAAGTTAACTCTTTGACACCTGGACCTTCTTTGTCTGAGAGATTTTTTGAACTTCAAGATCTATTTTCCCCATCACTATTAGCTGGTTGTTACGTTCGGGTAAAAATGAAATACGGAAACATTCTACAAAGTGAACATTCTTTGCGTATACTGCAAATTTAACTGTTATTACTGACTACAATAACAGTTGCAGCAATCCACATCAACTGAAATGGCCACATCTAAGGAATCTGAACAGAAAAGTGGTACAAAGATGAGAAAAATATGGTTCCTGTGGGAATATTATTCAGTTAGAAGAATGATTTAATTACCAATATAATCAATAAGTGTTTTCTTTCATTAAATCATTAAGCTGTGTGCTTTTAATGTGTTTGCTTGCTTGCTCGAATGGAAAAATACTGCTGTGCTATGAGGATCTCAAGAGCTGCATGAATAAAAACAGGATGTGGGTTAAACTGACAGAACATTTAGTTCTGCTAGGCTGACAAAGAGTCATACTTCATACAGAGATGAATTGATCCAATGCATATGTTTTAAGTATAATCATGAGTTTTGATGTGTCTTATTGAATCATAGGATTAAGAAACAATGCTGCATAATTAAAAGCATTAGATGATTGAGTTTTTTACTGAAAGTATTTTGACATGTTGTTTTGCAATATGAAACTGTCTCTAGACGATACTTCCTCTTTATTAGCAGCTGACCACACGTTGCAAAACATGTGTCGTGCAAAAAAGATGTTTTGCAGATATGCATGGTGATTGGTGGAGGCAGGGGAGGAGTCNATTGCATTGTGTTTGTTTAAATGTGTTTGCTGTGTTGCTCAGTGAAAATTTCTGTCGAATATTAGACTGTTTGTAACAGAAAAACAGGAAACTAGCTTAACCGCAGAAGAGGAACTAACTGTGTGTACGTGCAGAATCATCACAGCTCGTTTTGACGAGTCTAACCAACTAACACACACACAGAGTTAGAATTAATCCATTGCATATGTTTTAAGTATAATCATGAGTTTTGATGTGTTTTATTGAACATAGGATTAAGAAGCAACGCTGCATAATAAAGATTAGAGTGATTGAGTGTTTTTTACTGAAAGTATTTTTATGTTGTCTTGCGAATGAAACTGTCTCAGGGCACTTCCTAAATTAGCAAGACAGGTCAAGATGTGTTGCAAAAACATGTTTTGCAGAACTACAAGAAGGAGGGAGTCAGATACGTGGTCACGGTGATGGGTAGAGAGAGCAGAACCCCCAGAGAAGGAGGAGTCAGAAGATAGAACGACGTCAAATACTGATAAATATGTCATGATATGGATGACTGGGTTGTTGGCTTTTTGGGGTGGAGGCGCTGGCAACCCAAAGCTTTGTTTACTTTTCACATCTGATAATAAAACTCTTTATACTTTTGACAAATGTCTCTTCAAATTTTTGAACATGCAGGACTGCCAAAAAGTCCAACAATTGGTGACCCGACGTGATTTGATAAGAGATAGTGACATTTTCAGCACTTTGCAAGGAGAAGCGGAACGGATATCGGTTCAACACACAGGTCGACCTAACAACAAAAGAGGTAAGCAGAAGCCTGTTTATCGAAATTCTGCTATTGAATATACCTAAATTGTTGTGTTGAATTCTAGATGAACATTCCGTAATGAGTAAAGAGATAGTAAGAATAGTTTTGAAAATCAGCATTTTTAAAATCAAATAGTGTAAGACGTTGAGTCAGCATGGTGTTAGATAAATTCTGGGTTGAGAGGCCCTCGAGTATGAAATATAAGTACAATGTGGGTTGAGAGGCCCTCGATCGTGAAACTAAATGTAAAAGTGTCTGCGGGTTAGAGGCCCTTCGATTGAAATAAATCGTAAATTCTGCGGGTTAGAGGCCCTCGATTGAAATAAATCGTAAATTCTGCGGGTTAGAGGCCCTCGATTGAAATAAATCGTAAATTCTGCGGGTTAGAGGCCCTCGATTGAAATAAATCGTAAATTCTGCGGGTTAGAGGCCCTCGATTAATATCAAACCGGTAGAGCCCTCGATCTGTAAGTAATTTGGTCGGGTTTAGAGGCCTCGAGTCTGGCGAAACCTCGTAAAGGATATTCCAAATTGTTTTGTTGTGTGTTGAATGTTAAAAGTTAATGTGAATGACGGAATAATAGGCATTGAAGAAAAGACGTTGCGTCACAGAGACTTGTTGAGAAACTGAGACGTTGCGTCAATAATTGAGTTACTTAATTTGGAAAACTGGTCACAAAGACCACCTTATACTATAAATTGGAATACATAAGGCTGTAAAAGATTGTGAACAGTACAATTGTGTGTAAAATGGCTGAATTTCAAAAGAATGTGATGAATACGGATGTCTGCCAGTTATGGTGCAGTGGCAAAAGTGTTACGGAATATGCTTTAGCACAGACATGAAGCCAAAGAGAAAGAAAAGACAGAAAGAAATAGACAAATGCTGGGTAGGATTATGTGATGATTTTGGATGGGAAAATGCAGAAGAAGTGAGAATGCCTATAGCACCGAAAGTTAGAGAAATGGAAAAGAAAGCACATAGTAAGTTACGGAGACATGTTGAAGAGAAAGATAAGGTTAAGTGGTATAATACAGGGAAACATAATAGCGAGGAAGAAAATCTAAAAAAGACATTAAGGATGTGGACCAGAGTGGCTTTAACGACTACAGCACTCAGCTCGCAGAAAGTACAGAGTGGAGAGAGAAAAGAGGAAGTGAACAGCTCAAGAGTCAGAAAGATACAGGAAGAGAAAGCAGGAAGCATTCAGACTAACCCTACAGCTCCTCCCCTTCAGAAACACATACCTTCAATATATCCTTCATTAAGCCATCCTCCGCCATATGAGCCGTCCCACCAGCAGATGGTGGTAGAGATAAACAGTGGAGAAGTACATGTAGACCTAACAGGAGTTACAAACCAGATACAGGCTTTGGAACAGAAATTTGACTACCTGGTTCAGGCAGTAAGGAAGGATGTGGATGACACATTGCATAAAGCCAGAGCAGCCATAGAGGTGGTGGAAAACACCAGGAATAGTCAGAAGGCGAACTCGACTGATGAGAGTGAGGAAGCAGATGATGAGAGTGAGGACGAGGATAAGAGTAAGGAACCATTACGCACACAGCAACCAAAACATACATCAACACCCCGCTGTCTTAACGAACAGGAAGAATCACTTAAGGTGCAAATTACAGGGGACATGATTGTCTATGGACCAATAGCAACTAGATTGAGAAGCAAATCGGGTCCATGGGAAAGGGAGTTTGTTTTATATGGTCCAGGTAATCAAATAATGGCACCTCAGATACAGGCACCATTGATGCAGAGACCAGGTGGGAATCTTCAGTACCAGCCCTGGTCACATAGTGATATGACAGCTATAGTGAGTAAATTGCCACCCATTACTTCTGGAGGCAGCAGATGGCTGAGTAAATTAACTGTACTCTGTCATGGCATTGATTTGGCTTTGGGTGACTTGAGATGCCTGTTGGGACAAATACTGACAGCCTCACATTTGCAGAATTTGGAGGTTGATTCTCGCACTACTTTGGATGCAAATGAGACACCATTTGCAAGGGTAAGCACAGAAATTGGCATAACACTTAGACGGTTATATCCTGTACCACCAACGGTATACCAAAATGTAAAATTCCGCATTAAGCCAGGTGAGACTGGAGCGGCCTATTATTTCCGTTGTGCTGCTGAGTGGGAACAAATGGTGGAGGAAAACAGTTTAAATAACCCGGTGACACGAGACATATTTAGAGCAGCAGTAATGACAGGAGCTCCGAATGGAGTAAAACAAACAATGGAGAATAACCCAGATATCCCAGTGGCAAGTAACGAGGTATGGGAAAGACATTTAGTGCACCACACAGACAGAGCAGTTGAAAGAACCAATAAAGAAGAAGAGGAACTAGAAAAAGTTAAAACCCAATTGTTGAAGTTACAATTAGAAAAAGCCAAAAGTGAGGGCTCAACCAAAAAGGCCAAGCAAATGCCACAACATACTCCCAATGCACCCCAACCCATAGACCCATATCAAGGACCCCCTTACAGTGGTTTTCCTTATGGAGGACCGACGCACCACCATCCATATAGCAACTCACATTATGCCCAAGGATCAAACCGTAGGCAGAGGCCCACCTGGAGAGGCAATGGACGAGGTAGGCCGGAAAGAGGGAGGGGAGGGTTTGAGAGGGAGCAGTGTTTTGAGTGTGGTGAATATGGACACTGGGTGAGAAATTGCCCACAGAAACCGGCACACAGTCAGGGCCAAAATAACGGTCCACCTGCGGGGGGATGGGGTCCCCGAAGAGGTGGCACCGGTGGTCTTGGCTGGGGACCACAAACCCCATACAACCCGGGGCAACGCCTCTCGTCACCCTCCAACCTACAGGTGCCTGTGCACCCAACATGGGGCCCGGAGGGTGGGGCGGAGGAATGTTGAAGGGGCCCACAGAGAACCACCATGAGAGGATTGGCTGAACCTCTCATGGAAATAGTGGTAAACCAACAACCACTAAAAGCTCTGGTAGATACCGGGGCCACATACTCCACTGTAACGAAGGGCACAATTGACAACAGCGATCTCACAAATCGCACAGTAGGAGTAATAGGATTCTCTGGTGAGGTAGAAAAATGGCCTATGACAAAGTTGCTGAGGGTACAAATTGATAAACAAATATTGACGCACTCATTCCTGTACTCTTGTAATGCTCCCATCCCCCTTTTGGGCAGAGATCTATTGATCAAGTTAGGAGCTAGCATTTTATGTTCTCCCGAGGGAGTGATAGTGAAATTTCCAGATGGTTCAGAAACGAATTGTTCTCTTTCAGGTCACACCACAGACAGTCAGTGGATGTTAACAACATGTGGTGAGTTAGAAGATGCTGATATATATTGGGTTGAGCTAGATTCCAGTGTAGCCCCTAATAGTATTGTATCAAGGTATAATGAACATCGCCAATGGATAACAAACATAGACATTTTCCTGCCACCCATAGACCCCTTACATTGCACATTGTTCTATGATAGGGATGACACCACACAATACCAAGATCTGTTTCAAGCAATAGAGGACAGTAAATGGGTGTTAAGGGGATCTGGACTCATGATAGGAAAAGAGGGAGTAGTTGCACCAATTTTACTGACAGAAGAGCAGATGAAATGGTATGAAATGTCTGATACAGCTGCACCACACATCTCTTTAGCATTACAACCAAATCATGAGGCTAGGGAGCTAGGCAACATGACTAAGAGATTGTTAGCAGCCAAAGATTGGGAACCCACAGAACATTGGGGTATCCTATATTCAGATACACAAAAAGCATATTGGGTGCAAGACCATACAGAAGACACAGGGGTGTTGACACACAAACAGATCTCTAGAAGCCATGGTAGGGAACAGACAGACGCTGATGGAACAAGTAAAATGATTGACACATTGCCAGATAATCTATGGTCTAAAGGACCAACAGATGTAGGTTTTGTAACATCAAACTGTAAGTTTCAGCATAAAAACCAATTCACCCATTTGGGTCCCACAGTATCATAACAAACCAGAGGCAGAACAAGGTGTAGCCACCACTGTCGCTGGACTAATGGAAAGGGGAGTTATAACACCCTATATTTCAGATTGGAACACACCAATTTTTCCTGTGCCAAAACCAGGAACTAACAAGTACAGATTGGTACATGATCTAAGAAATATCAATTCCATTGTGGCAACACCCACAATGACTGTGCCAAACCCATATATTTCATTATCTACCTTGACACCAGCACATCAATGGTTCACATGCATTGATTTGGCAAATGCATTCTTTTGTATTCCAATTGCAGAAGAGTGCAAAGCATGTTTGGCTTTTACATACAGGGGGTGCCAGTATTCCTATAACAGATTACCTCAGGGATTTATTCTATCCCCAGGAATTTTTAATCATGTTTTGAAACAACAGCTACAGGACTGTAGCTTACCTGAAAACTGTGTCATGATCATGTATGTTGATGACCTATTGCTGGCTGCCACAACAGAAAAGGCATGCTTGGAAGCCACCAGACTTGTGTTACTTCAGTTGCATAAGTCTGGGTTTAAGGTAAGCAAGGACAAACTGCAGGTTTGCAGACCTTGTGTTACATTTTTGGGTCGACTGATCACGGCACAGGGTTCAACTTTGACAGGAACACAAAGACAGGGTATACTGAGCCATCCCAAGCCAACCACAGTGAAAGACATGTTGTCATTTCTAGGTTTGACAGGATTCAGTAGACATTACATTCCCATGTATGTTTCACTAACCTTGCCTTTAAGACAATTGATCAAGGAACATGGCATGAAAAATCTGAAAGCAGAACTTCAGTGGACACCAGAGGCTGAACGGACGTTCATTGACCTTAAGACACAATTAGCTCATGCAGTGCACCTGAGCTGTGCTAATTATGAGTTACCATTTTTCCTGGATACCTCTGAGTCAGGATCCAGTGCACACGGTGTCCTATTCCAAAAAGACCAGGGTAGGAGAAAAGTTCTGATGTATGCCAGTGTACTTTTAGACTGTGTGGAGCAGAGACAACCTCTTTGTTCTAGGTTCGCAGCAGGCCTGGCTAAGGTAGTACACAAGACTTCACACATTGTTATGGGTCATCCATTAACAATCCTGACAACACATTCAATCATGTCTTTTGTAAATTCATCATCATTCACGTTTTCTCCTTTGCGACAAAGACGCATTGCCAAGATTCTGACCAGTCCAAATCTAACATACACACATGAAGGCATAAACATGGCTGATCTGATGACTGAAGGCCAACCACATGATTGTGCACCCATCACTGAGAAAGCATCTAAAATCAGGGAAGATTTGTCAGCTGTTCCATTGACTAGCCCACCACCAGTTAGAACACTTTTCACAGATGGTTGTTGTTTCAGAGCAGAAGATGGTAGCCTGAAAGCAGCATATGCAGTAGTGGAACAGGTAGGGAGTTCATTAGTGACCAGAGAATCTGAATTGTTGACAGGAAAACAGTCAGCACAGAGAGCAGAGATGATTGCAGTAACCAGAGCCTTGTACTATGCTGGTGAGACCCGTGTGAACATATATTCCGATTCAGCATATGTTGTAACAGCTGTCCACGTGGAAATGCCCTTATGGCAAAGATGTGGGTTCACCACATCTACAGGTCGACCAATTACGCATGCATGTGAAGCCAGAGACCTTTTAGAGGCTCTGATGATACCCAAAGAGGTAGCAGTAATTAAATGTCCAGGACATTCCAAAAATGATTCCCATATCACTGATGGAAACAATGCAGCTGATCTAGCTGCCAAAACTGCGGCTGGCTATGTTGCCAATCAGCAGGTGGTGAGATCAGACGGAGCTTGTACTGATCTTTTGCCAAGATTCACTAGAGAATATCTGATAAAAGAACAACAGAAATCTGCCCCTGAAGAACAATCAGTTTGGTCACAGCATGGAGGCATCTGTGCTAGTGATGGTCTATGGCAAGCGCCAGACGGACGTCCGGCATTGCCTGTGTCACTGTCCGGCTCAATGTTAACTCAAGCTCATGGTCTCAGCCATGTCAATGATAAACAAATGATGAGAGTTCTTGAACATTGGTGGCATCCATTTTTGCAATCAATGGTGTCAGGTCACGTGACAAGTTGTTCTATCTGTCAGGAACATAATGTGAAACCCAGTATCAAACCAAAGAAAGGTTCATTTCCTTTGACATCAGGCCCAGGGGAGGAAATTGTGATTGATTTCACAGACATGATCACAAAAGTACATGGTAAACGCTATGTTTTGGTGATTGTTGATTATTTCACTGGTTGGCCTGAAGCATATCCTGTCGGCCGAGAGGACAGTACGGCCGTGATAAAGTGTCTAATCAACCATTACATTCCACATTATGGGTTCCCCAGACGTGTCAGATCGGATAACGGCACTCACTTTAAAAATGACCATTTGAGAGTTGTTGAACAGGCCCTAGGCCTCACGCATGCGTACGGAGCAGTCCATCATCCGGAAAGCCAAGGTAAGGTTGAGAGGTTGAACTTAACGTTAAAACTAAAATTGGCAAAAATCTGTGCACAGACAAAATTGAACTGGCTATCTGCATTGCCAATTGCTCTAATGTCTATCCGTTCTTCTGTTAACAGGATCTCAGGCTTTACACCCTTTGAATTGCTTACAGGTCGTCAATTTCCAGGTCCCAGTACGGCGTTGAGAGAAGACACCGTGCAACCATTGTCTCATACTGTGTATTTTGATAAACTAACAGCTCTGATTCGAACCTTTTCCCATCAGGTGACTCCTGTACCAGTGCAACCTGAGGAACTGCCATTACCAGTCACAACAGACTGGGTCAGGATCAGAAAATTCCGCAGAAAGTGGAATGAACCACGGTGGTCTCAACCTATACGTGTGACAGCTCGCACCTCACATTGTGTGCAACTCCAAGGCAAAGGAGACACTTGGTTCCATTTAACATCCTGTGTAGCTTGTGACCCCCTTCTAGGTCTCTTGCTGACACTGGTTTGGACCTGAGGACTCAGGTCCAAGAGAGGGAGGATACAGATACAGAGAGTACGGTAAAACAGACACTGAAATTGCCATGGACAACACCAACAGCTCCAAATTATACACAAAACAGGTGATATCTTCACAAGCCCACACACAGAACCATTAGCTCACTGTGTAAGTGCTGATTGTGCATACGGGGCAGGTATTGCAAAACAGTTCAAGGAGAAATTTGGAGTGGAAAAAGTAAGGTGTCAAAATAAAAAACCGGGTGAGTGGCAGTAACCCAGGGAAAGAGACAGGACTGTGTTTCACCTAATAACCAAAGAACAAGTGCACTGATTTACCAACGTATGACTGTTTCACAGAAAAGCCTAAAACACATGAGAGATTGGTGTGTGGCTCATAGAGTAAGAAGTGTCTCGAGTAGCCCCAGGCTGGGGTGTGGCTTGGATAAGCTAGATTTCAAGAAAGTGCAAAAGATTCTGAGTGAAGTGTTCACGGACGTGAGACATACAAATAACCATTTATTCCTTATAATCAAGTTTTATCATTGTGTGTTTTGAGTGTTTTTCAATGTTTTTCAATTTTCAGGTTTAAAAGTGTATTTTTTAAGAGTGTTTTCTTGCAAATTTTAAGGTATCAAGTTTTAAGAAGTGTGTAATTTTGAAAGATAATAAGACATTACTAGAGAGGGTGAGTACAACAGCAACAAGATGAAGACTGTGGGAAGATTGGATAGATTTATTGTACAGCAGATTTGAGAAAAAAGAAGTAACTCCACCTCCATACAGTATGCCTTTATTATCAAGTGACCTAACAGAAGATTAAGTTTTAAGATGTGTGACCTCTTTATGAGGTCAAGAGAGGGAATTGGGGAAATATTATTCAGAATATGAGTATGAAGGAATTACTATATAATCAATAAGTGAATTTCATTAATAATCATTGCATTGTGTTTGTTTAAATGTGTTTGCTGTGTTGCTCAGTGAAAATTTCTGTCGAATATTAGACTGTTTGTAACAGAAAAACAGGAAACTAGCTTAACCGCAGAAGAGGAACTAACTGTGTGTACGTGCAGAATCATCACAGCTCGTTTTGACGAGTCTAACCAACTAACACACACACAGAGTTATGAATTAATCCATTGCATATGTTTTAAGTATAATCATGAGTTTTGATGTGTTTTATTGAACCATAGGATTAAGAAGCAACGCTGCATAATCAAAGTATTAGATGATTGAGTGTTTTTTACTGAAAGTATTTTTACATGTTGTCTTGCGATATGAAACTGTCTCGAGAGGGCACTTCCTCAAATTAGCGAAGAGAAGTGTTGCAAAAACATGTTTTGCAGAAACTGGCGAAGGAGGAATGGAGTCAGATACATGTGGTACACGGTGATCGGTGGAGAGAGAGAGAGCAGCACTCCTTACAAGGCAGGGGAGGAGTCAGAAGATAGAACGACGTCACATACTGTATAAATATGCATGTCAGGAAATGATCTGGGTTGTTGGCTTTTTGGAGGTCGTCTGACAACCCAAAGCTTTGTCATTACTTTTCACATCTGATAATAAAACCTCATATTACTTTTGACCAAATTGTCTCTTCAAATTTCTGAACATGCAGGACTGCCTTTAAAGTCCAACACTGTCCTTGTTATTTACTTGAAAATCCAAACCAAACTTGATAGTGAACTCAACGCCGTTAGCATAGCATTAGCGTGCTAGCTTGATTTCTGTTTATACGTGGAACATCAGCTTGCCTTCTAGTTTGTCTTGTGTGCAAACTGTTTCTCTTTTTAAGTGTACAGTATATACTGCGATACATTGAGAAACCTTGGTAAATCAGAATTACGCTTCATACCTGGTGAGTTATGGCTTCTACTCCTATTAATGTCACTTGCACCTCATGTGATATGTTTAGCTTAGCCTTCTCTGTCAGTGGTGAGGGCTTTACATGTAATACTGCAGGGAAATAGTTAGGCTGACAGAGAACATCTCAGAATTAGAGTCTCGCATTCAATCTTTATTTAAGGATAGTAGGCGTGTAAGGGCCATAGAAAACACTTTGGAAGCGAATAACGTTAGCGCGCACAGTTTGGTTCCGGTTGAAGATCCCTGCAGCAGGGAAAGTTTCCCTGTCGTAGACAGGGAAACTTCGTGACTGTGAGACGACATAGTTGCAGGTCAAAACATCACTCAACCGTTCCAATTACTTCGTGACTGTGAGACGACATAGTTGCAGGTCAAAACATCACTCAACCGTTCCAATTACAGTGACGCACCGTTATTTGTGATTGTATTGTATGGAACGTTAAAGGAGCTGTATATAATAATTTTACTATATTAAATCAAAACTATACCTTAATATGTTCGTAGACATTTAGAAAACATGCTAAGTTCATGTATTGGTTTGTCCAAAAAACAAGGCTATAGCTAGTTATTCCACTCTGAAATGTGCTTTCCGTGCAGGAATGTCTGTTTTTGTTTTGGTCCGTGTGATCCCACCCACTGACAATTTACCCAACAGTGTATTTCGACAGCTCGGTTGCCAGTTGGCGACAATCACTGCATATTGCAGAAAACAAACGATCTGGTTCAGAGCAGATTCCACCCTTTCCCGTACTATTACGTTGCAAACTTAGAAAGAATTACTATATTATTTTACAACTTACGAGGAGTAATATATCATTTTATTACGGTTATTTACACGAGACAGCAATATGGCCTGTAAATGTGACCTCCTGAGGACGCAACATCTGAAACGGGCTGCTGATTGAGTTATATTTGCAAACAACAAAACCACTGAAAATGTATAAATTTGGAGGAGGGGCAGGGAAAACCCCTCTCCAATATATTGAATTTTGTCTGCGATACCAAGCTCAACAGCTAGGTGTCAATTTTATATACAGCTCCTTTAACATAGCGGTACCAGCCACCATAGTCCAATGTTTACCGGGAGCCAAGAGTGCCAGACATCAAATCAAATTTAAATGTGCTGGCTAAAGGTAATCATAAATTCAGTAAGATTGTTATTCATGTCGGCACAAACGATGTTCGATTGGGTTTATTGGGTGATTTCAACATGCATGTTTGCTGTCCAAACAAGTCACTCTCCAGGGATTTTTGCAACTTTATGGAGTCACTTGCTTTCCGTCACTACCTGTTTGCTGAGAGCGCGTGGTTTGAGTCGGAGCTCTTTCAAACTTATTCTTAATACATCGTTTATTCTTGTTATATCTTAAGACTTGTGTTTTAAATTGTTATTCTCCGAGGGTAAAACATATCCTTAAATATATCCCATACCAAAAATCGTACTTAAACGCACAGATAATTTATTTTTATCGGATCACTCGCTATTAGCCTCAGGCTGTTAGCATTCCCAGCCTGCCTGCTTACTGCTTAACACACTGTTCTCGTTACTACATCACTAATGGCTAATGTTTCAGATGTGTTTGTACCTCTGTGTGCAGATGAGGAAACGATCGCACTTCAGTCGGAACTGGAGGCTGTGGAGAAGCAGATCCAGGATCTACTAGAGAAGCAGACACGGCTGCGAGAACGAAAAACGGCGCTGGAAACATCCAGAGCTGACGCTCGCAAATCCGCGGTAAGTTTTCATCGCGATTTTAATACTCCTTCCACTTCTACTCCGCGTGTTTCTCTGCACAGAGCCCAGGCTTCGAGAACACGGTCAGCCCAAATGAACTTCACTCCTGCACCGGCACACCCACGGCGAAAGGCGCGAGCTAGGACTGGAGCGATGACCCAACCGCCGCCACCGGTCTTCGAGATCCCGACCAGGAACCGCTTTGCCGCCCTCTGCGAGACGGAATGCAACGCTGTGGTCATCGGAGACTCAATCGTCCGGAACGTACGCGCTTCCTCCACTAAAGGTAAGGTGCGCACTCATTGTTTTCCTGGCGCCCGTGTTCTTGATGTCTCTGCGCAGGTACCTGCGATCCTGAAGGACGATGCTAACGTCGGAGCTGTCGTGCTGCACGCGGGGGTGAATGACGTCAGGATGAGGCAGTCGGAGATCCTGAAGAGGGACTTCAGGAGTCTGATCGAGACGGTACGCAACGCATCGCCCACAGCGAGGATCATCGTATCAGGGCCGCTTCCTACCTACCGACGAGGGAATGAAAAGTTCAGTAGACTATTTGCTCTAAATAAATGGTTGATGTCATGGTGTATTGAACAGAAGCTGCTCTTTGTTGATAATTTTGATCTGTTCTGGGAGCGACCTAGGCTCTTCCGCCCTGACGGCCTGCACCCCAGCAGCATCGGAGCGGTTCTTCTGTCTGACAACATCTCAAAGACGCTACGCACCGCTTGACTACGTCTCCCAGCGGTAAGTCAAAACTTCAACCATAGTCTGTGTTCCTCCCACTCATCTGTTAGAAATGTTACTGCTTCCAAATGCATAGAGACTGTGTCTGTCCCCCGAATAATACTACAAAATAACAAAATAGCCAAATCTCAGAGAAAAAATCTAATCGTGATTAAACCTGAGGACAATGTAATAAACGACCAAAACAAACTCATAAAGTTCGGCCTACTTAATATTAGATCACTAAATTCAAAAGCAGTTATTGTAAATGAAATGATCACAGACAACAGTTTTGATATACTTTGCCTTACCGAAACCTGGCTTAAACCAAATGATTATTACGGTCTAAATGAGTGTACACCACCAAGCTACTGTTATATGCATGAGCCACGTCCGGTTGGTCGAGGTGGCGGTGTCGCAACAATCTTTAGAGACTTTCTTACTGTAACTCAGAGAACGGAGCATAAATTTAAATCATTTGAAGTGCTTGCGTTGAACATAATTGTTCCAATTGACAGTAAAAAATCATTGCTTTCTTGTACGTTGGCTACAGTGTATAGACCCCCTGGTCCCTACACTGATTTTCTGAAAGAGTTTGCGGACTTCCTATCGGACCTATTGGTTAACGTTGATAAAGTACTAATTGTCGGAGACTTTAATATCCACGTAGATAGTGCTAACGATGCATTAGCAGTGGCGTTTACAGAGCTATTACACTCTTTTGGAGTAACACAACACATCAATGGACCCACTCATCGATTTAATCATACACTAGACTTGATTATATCTCACGGAGCCGATCTAACCAATATAGATATTATACCTCAAAGCGACGATGTCACTGATCACTATCTTATAACATGTACACTGCGCACTGCAGAAATCAGCCGTTTAACTCGTTATCGACAGGGTAGAACAATTACCTCGACTACTAAAGATAGTTTCGCAAAGAGCTTGCCAGATCTGACTCCTTTAATAACCATACCAATAAATATAGAATCGCTCGATGACATGACCAGCAAATTGGGCACTATTTTCTCTAATACATTAGAAGCTGTCGCACCTATGAAGTCAAAAAAGATTAATGAGAAAAACGCAGCACCATGGTACAATAGCACCACTCGCGCCCTTAAAAGAGAAACACGTAAACTGGAGCGCAAATGGAAACAAACCCAATTAGAGGTCTTTAAAATTGCGTGGAAAGAGAGTGCAAACTGTTATAAAAAGGCACTAAAAGCAGCAAAGGCTGAGCACCTCCGTAACCTCATAGAAACTAACAAAAACAATCCAAGGTTTTTATTTAGTACAGTTGCTAAACTAACAAATAAACAGACTTCACCTGACCTGGGTATTCCGCCGCACCTTGGTAGCAATGATTTCATGAACTTTTTTACAGAGAAAATCGAAAACATACGAGACAAAATAGTAAAATCTCAACCTCCAAGTCTGTCCTATAAATTAGTACCAACCATCGCCCCAAAAGAAAGGCTACAGTGTTTTTCACCTATAAAACAGGAAGATTTAATTAAACTTATTGCAACATCTAAACCTACAACTTGCTTATTAGACCCCATACCAACTAAATTATTAAAAGAGTTATTACCCGTTGCAATTGAGCCCATTTATAACATTATCAACTCGTCAATTAATCTAGGCCATGTCCCAGGACCCTTTAAACTGGCCGTCATTAAGCCTCTTATCAAGAAACCAAACTTAGACCCCAATGAACTAGGAAACTATAGACCGATTTCAAATCTCCCTTTCCTGTCTAAAATACTAGAAAAAGTAGTGTCCACTCAGTTGTGCTCTTTCTTACAAAATAATGACATACACGAAAAATTCCAGTCAGGCTTTAGACCGCATCATAGTACTGAAACTGCGCTCGTTAAAATTACAAACGACCTGCTTATAGCATCAGATAAAGGTAACATCTCACTCCTAGTCCTGCTCGACCTTAGTGCTGCGTTCGATACTGTAGACCATAAAATACTTCTAGATCGCTTACACAATTATACCGGTATTCAGGGACAGGCACTACAATGGTTCAGATCTTACTTATCAGACAGACATCAATTTGTCCATTTAAATGGGGAATCATCAAATCTAACGCAAGTAAATTATGGATTACCTCAGGGATCGGTTTTAGGACCCTTGCTATTCTCCATATACATGCTGCCCCTTGGAAACATTATTAGAAAACATGGAATTAGCTTCCACTGTTATGCAGATGATACTCAGCTATATATCTCATCAAGACCAGATGATTCCTTCCAACTATCCAAATTGGCAGAGTGCATCGACGATATAAAGCATTGGATGACTTGTAATTTCCTTCTTTTAAATTCTAATAAAACAGAAATATTACTTATCGGACCAAAGACACGTGAGCAGAATATTTCGGATTATGACCTGCAAATTGAAGGCTGCACTGTTACTCCAACAAATACAGTTAAAGACCTTGGCGTTATATTAGACAGCAACCTGTCATTTAAAAATCACATCTCAAATGTCACAAAAACAGCCTTCTTCCACCTTAGAAATGTTGCCAAATTGCGAAATATTTTATGTGTGGCTGATGCAGAGAAGCTTATTCATGCATTTGTGACCTCAAGACTTGACTACTGTAATGCACTGCTTAGTGGTTGTCCTGCAGCATCAATAAACAAACTACAGTTAGTTCAGAATGCAGCTGCCAGAGTTCTAACCAGGTCCAGAAAATACGATCACATAACCCCAATGTTATCAACCCTTCACTGGTTACCCATTAAGTATCGTATTGACTTTAAAGTTCTTTTAATTACTTATAAAGCCTTAAACGGTTTAGCCCCTACCTACATAACAGAGCTTCTACCACACTACAACCCATCACGCTCTCTAAGATCTCAAAACTCCAGACTTTTGATAACACCTAGAATAACTAAATCCACCAAAGGGGGTAGAGCTTTCTCATACGTAGCACCTAAACTCTGGAATAGCCTCCCCGATACTATTCGAGGGTCAGACACACTCTCCCAATTTAAATCTAGATTAAAGACACATCTTTTCAGCCAAGCATTCACTAATACATAGCTAATGAACAGCAGCTACGCTAATTATTCTCTTTCTGTTTCTGCCCTCGCCTCGGGATGCCCATCCCGAGGTAGGGAGAGATTCCGCCAGGCCCAGATGAACGTCATATGCCCATCCACAACTAGAGATTACGCCAGCTACATCGGAAAATCCCGTGCCATCCTCCTGCGAGAGCCTGCGGACTGACTGACCATCCAGCTCCATCCAAGGCAATTCCATCACCACCCAAGAAAAAGGCGACCATCTGGCCGGCCCAGCTCAGACAATTCCATCCCCAACCGAGAGCAAAGACGGACTACCTGTCACATAAATGCTAAATTTACAATACTTGGTATTTAATGCTAAACTTACATCACACGACAGCAGTTTGAAGTTATGGCTGCACTCAGTGACTTTGATTGGAGGTAGCTGGGTGGGTGTTGTAGGGAGTGGGGGGGGCTTGTTGGTTGTGGTTCGGGGCGTTTCATTTGTTGGGACTGTGTGGGTCTGGTCTGGTTGGTCTTGTTTTGTGGTCGATGTCGGACAACAGAGGAATAAAGTTAATTATGCCATTACTACTTTTCCCTGGTTGTTCCTCTGTTGTCTGTTGTTGATTGCGGAATGGGACCGGGTTGGACCTGCACGGTTTCGGCGGGTGGGGCTTCCTGGGTCGCGGCTCGTGGGCTCTCCCTGTTCTTCGTGGACGTTGCTCGGTGGCTTTGGTCGGGGTCACTGAGTGCAGCTATGACACGTCAGAGGAGATCTGGCCCTCCCGGCTGAGCCTGGTTTCTCCCGAGGTTTTTTTTTCTCCATTATTCAGCATTGGAGTTTGGGTTCCTCGCCACAGCAGAGCAGTGCAGTGTTGGCTTGCTCACCGGGAGACTGCATTTATTTATTTATTTATTCATTTATTTATTAGATATTATTTATTATAATGATCTTGCTTGGTCTATGAACACCATGCACTGTGCTGTGTTTTACCTTTCTGTGTTTTTCTTATTTGCTCCTGTAAAGCTGCTTTGGAACAATGCACATTGTGAAAAGTGCTATATAAATAAAAAATTGAAATTGATTAAGTGATGAGTGTAAACCTGAATGGAGATGTCTATATAAGCCACCATTGCCAAAGCACATAGGGGACATGCAGTGGAGAATTCTCCACAGTGCGATTGCAGTCAATTCCTTTCATTCAGTGTTAAATCCTGATGTTAGCTCTGCTTGTCCCTTCTGTGCTCAAAGGGAGACTGTTTTTGTTTTGTTCTAGATTGGAACCTATGTTTCTTAGGTTAAAGGATTTGTTTTAGAGTCTCAAGAAAACGTTTTGTAATGAGACTTTTATTTTGGGTTTTAAGTATTCACGAGTTAAACGTTTTACTTGTCAGTTGTTGAATTTTATCTTGGGTCAGGCAAAAATGGGTGTTTACATCAGTAGGGAAAAAAATACAGCAGCAGTCTAGTGATGATGTTATTGTCTGTTTTCAAACGTTGATAAAATCTAGAATGCTTATTGATTTCCGTTTTTATAAGGCCATCGATGACCTTTCTATTTTTGAGCTGATATGGTGCAGTTATGGTGCTTTGTGTGTAGTATGTGAAGGTGATTTGTTTTTTTCTTTGTGATGTCTTCTATGATTTTTTTATATAGTTTTTTGTTGACTGTATTACTTTAGAGGAGAAGTTGTGATAACTGTGGGAGAGTATTAATTATTTGTTAATAAAGTTTTTATCAAAATGAAAATCTCTCTCTGCAATGCAAATTGTAAAAAACACTATAAAAATAAAATTGACTTGACTTGACTACACGTATGCTGTGGCCCTGAATGTAGACACTTGTGTAAAACTATACATATAACTATTTAGAAATGTGAAGACCTGCTTGTCTCCTGCTGTGCCCCCTTCAGCAACTTCAACAATTGCTATAAAACACAAAACAAACAAACAAAAAACATTCATCACCCAATTGCATACAATAGTTTCACAGATGCTTATAACTATTTATTTAGGGAGCAAGTGAAACAAAATATTAAAACATTTTTGAAAAATAATAAAAAACATTCTTACGTGTCTCTGCACTTCCTCCTTCAGTTTCTGCGAGGCCTGATATAGACTGGGTAAAAAAACAATGTAGAGCAGCGTTTTGCAAAATGTTGTTGTTCATTCAGAATTTGCACACCACTACAAAAAGACAGATGTCTGATATAGTACAGTATACATGTAACAAGCAATTTCAGACAAAGGCCTATACAATTAAACATGGCAAAGTTAGTTCATAAGGTTAAAATAATAAATACCTTGATTTCACAGTCTACTAAAATTAACATATGGTTTAAACATATTACCTCTATAGCACCATGTTGTTCTTGCATATCAGCCTCATCCAGTGACCCTTCCCATAACTGTGATCTGTGCTTTTCTGCCAGATCTGCATCCTTGACATGAGAAAAAGCCTTGGATGAGTAAGTTCTGGGTGGGGCCACAGGAGGCTGGGTGCCCCTTGAACATCCAGCTTGGCTCAAGCCCTGTGTTCTCTTGATTCTTGGAGGTGGCACCAAAGCACCAGAATCTCCTTTCATGTCTCTTTCAGCTAAGTTGCCATTGGACTCAAGAATGATGCCACTGCTCTGGAGTCGTTTGGCACAGTAACGAGCAGCAGCTTCAGGGTCAGCTTCCTCCCTCTTTTCACCCACAACATAACTGGACTCACTGCTGTTCTTCTCAATCTGAATGACAATGAGCTCCTGGCCCGTGAAACGGGTGCGGATCTGATTGAGATAGGTCATGACAATGAGCCAGTCGGGCACTGCCAACGGCACCATATCTGAGGGCTCTATCAACCTGGGGATCCCAATTTCAGCAAAGCCATCAAATGCCTAGGAGTAGAAATGGAGTCTGTCATTTTTATATCAATTACAGAATTCAGTTGTAATATAAACATTTATTTAATAAAAACAAACATTGGGGAGTAAAAGTGGAGTTGAAAAAGGGCCTTGTGATTTTTAGCGTGTTTAAATCAGCTTTTTAAAAGTTAAAAGTGCAGGTCCTCCCATACAGGGCCATAGGAACAATCTGAAAATGGGGAGGACACATTAAAACTTTATCAAGCTTGAGTCATGAACATTAAGTAGATAATGTAACATTCGTAAAATTCTGTTCAGGCATAGGCCACTTTAATGGTTAGTGGCACAAATTATTTTCTGAGTATTGTAGAATGTCTGATACCAGCTGTTACCACAGCCCAACCTTATAAGGCAGTATGACTAACTATTTTTCAGCATGATGGTTAATAAGGGGAAAATAAACCAGCTATACCTAGGCTAACATCAGTCCCAACTGTAACCTAGGAACCACAACAAGAAATATCAGTAGGCTATTTCATTTGGAAAGAGGGAGGATCACCTTCTTATTGTTGTGTTTAATGTTGTATGGATCCAGCATTTCATAATTTCTGAAAACAGAAAAACAAACATAATGAATAGATGTTTAATAAAGCTTTTACGTAATTTAATAGTCTAAATAAAGTAACATCCCATAACGACAAACATAAACAAGATCAGACATGGTAAGGCATAACAGGAACAAAACAACTCAAACACACTCAATAAAGGACTATGACAAACACAGGGGTATATATACGCAAGACAATCAGAGGTAACAAGGTACACCTGGAAACAATCAGGGCAGGAAAACACAAAAGACTACAGAAACCATAAAACCTTGACTACAAAAACAACATCAAAATAAAAGAAATGACAAAAACACACATAACCCGTACATAACCCCCCCTCTTAAGGGTGGCTCCTGATGCCCAAAAAAAGAGTCCCAACTGTTCAGAAGGGTGGTGGAGCAGAACCCGAACAAGGGGAGGGTTGGAGGGCCAGGCCCAAGAAGGGAAATAGAACCCGGTGGCGGGTTTGAGCCGTGGAGCAGAGGCGGACCTGGGCCGTGGTGCAGAGGTGGTCCTGGTGGATTCCAGGGCGGAGCAGGAGGTGGAGCCGGCAGAGCAGTAAGCCTGGGCGTGGTAAGCAGGGCTGGAAGACTGGGCATGGCAGGCAGGGCTGGAAGCCTGTGCGTGGCAGGCAGGGCTGGAAGCCTGGGCGTGGCAGGCATGGCTGGAAGCCTGGGCGTGGCAGGCAGGGCTGGAAGCCTGGGCTTGGCAGGCAGGGCTGGAAGCCTGGGCGTGGCAGGCAGAGCTGGAAGCCTGGCCGTGGCAGGCAGAGCTGGAAACCTGGGCGTGGCAGGCAGGGCTGGAAGCCAAAGCTTGGCAGGCAGCGCTGAACAATATGGAGGTGCAAGCAGAGCTGGAGAAGTCAGAGCGGCTATCTTGACTGAGGCACCTGGCACGGAAGAGTCCTGAGCATCCATCTTGTCAACAACCTCTGGAGAGGAAGAGCAGTGCACAGCCCAGACACACCACAAAGCTGCAGCCACAACCGACAAAGCTGACTCTGGTGACAGGACCTCAGGAACAGATACCTCCATGACCACCATACTTTGGACCACCGGCAAAACGACCATGACAAAAACACACATAACCCTTACAGAACTAACCCTTTAAAACAACTAGCATCATGTCTATGTTTCACATAAAAGACTCACACTTTATTAGGGTGGAAGTGGTGCAAGATGGCACAGAAGGCAAGTCCATTTCGCCATGAGGTGCTAAAATTTATGATCTTTACACCCTTGTAGCCTTGTGTGACCTTTTGGCACCATTCGAGCAGAGACTGACTTGAGTATACCATGCTTGCCATCTGAAATTGAACACATACACAAAATAACCACTTACTCAATAACTGTGGTACATAATTATCACTATGGTTATTTAAGGGTAATTAAAAAGATCCAGCAGCAGCTACAACAACCTTTGTTTTAGTGGTTGCAAAAGTGTTATCTGCTCTTCTTTTATTACGAACAGGTACTGTAGGTTCATCATTGGCCTTTATAGAAACTTCACTTTGACAGGCTGATGAAGGAATGGAACTGTCTTCTGGGAACGAGGCACTTAAATGTTTCTTCACACGAGGCATTGGCACAGGAAGATTAGTAGAATAATCTGCGGTTTCTTGCCTATAAAAAATAGTAAACAAAAGAGAAGTCGTCTACATTATAGTATTGGCAGTATCCAAATTGGCAGAGTGCATCGACGATATAAAACATTGGATGACTTGTAATTTCCTTCTTTTAAATTCTAATAAAACAGAAATATTACTTATCGGACCAAAGACACGTGAGCAGAATATTTCGGATTATGACCTGCAAATTGAAGGCTGCACTGTTACTCCAACAAATACAGTTAAAGACCTTGGCGTTATATTAGACAGCAACCTGTCATTTAAAAATCACATCTCAAATGTCACAAAAACAGCCTTCTTCCACCTTAGAAATGTTGCCAAATTGCGAAATATTTTATGTGTGGCTGATGCAGAGAAGCTTATTCATGCATTTGTGACCTCAAGACTTGACTACTGTAATGCACTGCTTAGTGGTTGTCCTGCAGCATCAATAAACAAACTACAGTTAGTTCAGAATGCAGCTGCCAGAGTTCTAACCAGGTCCAGAAAATACGATCACATAACCCCAATGTTATCAACCCTTCACTGGTTACCCATTAAGTATCGTATTGACTTTAAAGTTCTTTTAATTACTTATAAAGCCTTAAACGGTTTAGCCCCTACCTACATAACAGAGCTTCTACCACACTACAACCCATCACGCTCTCTAAGATCTCAAAACTCCAGACTTTTGATAACACCTAGAATAACTAAATCCACCAAAGGGGGTAGAGCTTTCTCATACGTAGCACCTAAACTCTGGAATAGCCTCCCCGATACTATTCGAGGGTCAGACACACTCTCCCAATTTAAATCTAGATTAAAGACACATCTTTTCAGCCAAGCATTCACTAATACATAGCTAATGAACAGCAGCTACGCTAATTATTCTCTTTCTGTTTCTGCCCTCGCCTCGGGATGCCCATCCCGAGGTAGGGAGAGATTCCGCCAGACCCAGATGAACGTCATATGCCCATCCACAACTAGAGATTACGCCAGCTACATCTGAAAATCCCGTGCCATCCTCCTGCGAGAGCCTGCGGACTGACTGACCATCCAGCTCCATCCAAGGCAATTCCATCACCACCCAAGAAAAAGGCGACCATCTGGCCGGCCCAGCTCAGACAATTCCATCCCCAACCGAGAGCAAAGACGGACTACCTGTCACATAAATGCTAAATTTACAATACTTGGTATTTAATGCTAAACTTACATCACACGACAGCAGTTTGAAGTTATGGCTGCACTCAGTGACTTTGATTGGAGGTAGCTGGGTGGGTGTTGTAGGGAGTGGGGGGGCTTGTTGGTTGTGGTTCGGGGCGTTTCATTTGTTGGGACTGTGTGGGTCTGGTCTGGTTGGTCTTGTTTTGTGGTCGATGTCGGACAACAGAGGAATAAAGTTAATTATGCCATTACTACTTTTCCCTGGTTGTCCCTCTGTTGTCTGTTGTTGATCACGGAATGGGACCGGGTTGGACCTGCACGGTTTCGGCGGGTGGGGCTTCCTGGGTCGCGGCTCGTGGGCTCTCCCTGTTCTTCGTGGACGTTGCTCGGTGGCTTTGGTCGGGGTCACTGAGTGCAGCTATGACACGTCAGAGGAGATCTGGCCCTCCCGGCTGAGCCTGGTTTCTCCCGAGGTTTTTTTTTCTCCATTATTCAGCATTGGAGTTTGGGTTCCTCGCCACAGCAGAGCAGTGCAGTGTTGGCTTGCTCACCGGGAGACTGCATTTATTTATTTATTACTGCATTTATTTATTAGATATTATTTATTATAATGATCTTGCTTGGTCTATAAACACCATGCACTGTGCTGTGTTTTACCTTTCTGTGTTTTTCTTATTTGCTCCTGTAAAGCTGCTTTGGAACAATGCACATTGTGAAAAGCACTATATAAATAAAATTGAATTGAATAGTATTGCAGTAATAATTTTTTTGTGGATACAGCATTTAATAGTGATGGGAATTTTGATTCATTTGAGTGATTCGTTCTTTTTCAGTTCGTTCAACAAAATGATTCGTTCAGACTCGTTCACTGATTCATTCAGTGACCATTTCATCATATATTACATACATACGCCAGTAGGTGGCAAAAATTAGTGTCTTATATATAGTAAAAGTAATTTTTACAACGTGTTTGTATAATTGTAATATATTTCGCTATGATATATCATATTCTGTTATATTCTCTAATTCATTCGGTCAACAGCTCCTCGTTCACAAACAAGATGTGTGATTCGTATGTCAGATGACTTTAGTTTAGTGAAGAGGTGTATTCGTTCAGTAGCTCAAACCAATGATAGTATTTTTAACATCCCGAACTCAGAGACTATTGGCTCATGCTTTATGGAACGCTCACACTACCCCTGTGTCTCGATCAGCTCCCATGCTCCCGAGATCGTTAATCAGTATATCATATACACAGGTCCGGGCACTGGTGATGACCCTGGCTCCCTTTTCATTGGGACATCGTTCACTTATTTTCCTATGACGTGACTGCTTAAGTGCATTGTTATACTTCACAGCTGGTATTAATCAACAGCCAGAAAAACTGACATCTCTTTGACTTTATTCTTTAAATACAGGTTGAAGTACATTTCAACCTGTAAATTTAGCTTCTGCTCATGTAATATACAAATAATGACAGGTACGCAAGTCTCAACAAGACCACTAGGCTGTAATACGTTATGAAAATTTAGGAGTAAAAAATGCTTTTTTTTATTCTCCTACGGTGCGCAGTATCGTAAGCACATTTAAGATGAAAATACTTGAAAATATTTTCTCACATGGACACGCAATGATATGAATATATTATGCACACATGCAAGTGCATTGCTGAGTGCGCATTCTGAGGCGGCTTTAGTGACACGTTGTACGTATACACTATATTAGTCCTTATTTTGATTATTACTGTAAAAAGCTTTCAAATGATCAATCACATCGATTCAATTTACAATGCTACTAGCCTTTTATTTAGACTAAGAAATCTTTTTTATTCAGATGAGGACACTGGTGTTTTGCGTGGCATTTTTGCCGTCTTGAGGAGGATGCTATATCGCAGGTGACGTCACCATCGAGGACACAGATGTACTTCTGTGCATTTGTGAATTAGAGTTGCGGTACAACAGTCTCAAAAGAATCCACAGCTACAAAAGCATATATTCACACGTTCAAGTCAGAATGCAAAGCACACATGATTTTTGTGCATTAAATTACAGTGACAGTACAGGTAAATTATATTCATGAAGTGTACATGTATGCTTAGGATGAGTGCATTTATAAATAGAGCGCGTGTGAATTGCTGTGTATGTGTGGATCTTTGGCATGCATTTGTGGATTGATGTGTGTGTATGGATCGTACTCGGTTACTAACGTAACCTCGGTTCCCTGAGATACGGGATATTCTCCAATGACTGAAGCTTTACAATAACGCAGTGAATACTGCACGGCCATTGGTGCGTGCAAAGTAAAACTTTGAGCCAATGGCAGCGAAGCTGCACGGACCTATGGCGATGGCGCCTGCCAAAAAGGCTTATGGCTATATAAGCAGACACATCACTGTAGGGTCCTCAGGTTACTTCGACTCAAGCGACGACCATATGCAGCTTGTAAGCACGGCCAGGAACGCAGTACTCATTCCTGTATCTCAGGGAACCGAGGTTACGTTAGTAACCGACTACGTTCCCTATCGATACTTCACTCGTACTGCGTAGCAGGACACTATGGGGAACCAGTATAATCCCGCCGTGCTACAAGTGGAATGAAAAACACCATATAATCCAGAAGCTGTGGCTCGAGGATGGGTATGAGGCATGGAATCCTGCAGAAGGCGGAAAAGCCAAGCTAATAGGTGGCCTGATCCGGTTAATCGTCCCGGTAGTGTGCTAGGTGCTGGTGTGGTTGAGGGCAACCATGGCCCAGCAGTAGTCTTAAGCAGAAAGGATCCGGGCCTTTAAGGCCGGAACGTCCAGACTGTAGAATCTTGTGAATGTGGAAGGCGAAGCCCAGCAGGCCGCTGCACAAATATCCGCTATGGAGACTCCGCTAGACCATGCCGAGGAAGAGGCGACACCTCTAGTAGAATGGGCCCTAACTCCCATGGGGCATTGAAGGCCCAAGGAAGAATATGCCAGCGCAATAGCCTCAACTATCCATTTAGATAGTCTATGCTTCGTGACCGGAGACCCTCTGGTGCGGTCGCCAAAGCAGACAAAAAGCTGTTCCGACCGCCTGAATGGGGCGGAACGCTCAATATAGATCTTAAGCACTCTGATTGGACAGAGCTGATTCAGCTCCGGGTCCTGCCCGGAGGAGAGGAGCGCAGAAAGTGTCACTACCTGTGCTCTAAATGGAGTAGAGAGCACCTTAGGTACGTAAGCATGTTTAGGTTTGAGGACTACCTTAGAGTCGTCAGGCCCAAACTCAAGACAGGAGGGGCTCACAGAGAGTGCCTGCAGATCACCCACACGTTTTACCGATGCTAATGCTAGCAGCAGAGCGGTTTAAAGCGTTAAGGGACGGAGGTCCGCAGACTGCAGAGGCTCAAAGGAAGGACCCTTCAGAGCTCTCAACACCGTGGGCAGATCCCATATGGGAACCGTGAGGGGGCGAGGAGGGCGTAGCCGCCTGGAACCCTTCAAGAAGCGAATGACCAAGTCATTCTTTCCCACTCCTTGGCCCGCTATGGGGGCATGAGAAGCTGCAATTAATGCCACATAGACCTTGGGCATGGAAGGGGAGCGGCCCTTATCCAACAGCTCTTTCAAGAAGGACAGAATTAGTGATATGTCACAGGATTCTGGGTCTGCGCCGCGGGTTGTACACCAGGTGGAGAAGACAGACCACATGAGGGTATAGAGTTATCTTGTAGACGGAGCTCTAGCCTGTGATATCGTGTTCATGACACTCTCTGGGAGGACCGTAGGCTCCCGTCGAGAGGCCAAAGGTGCAGAGCCCACAGCTCTGGCTGGAGGTGCCAAGTCGTGTTGCCTGCCTGAGAGAGGAGGTCCCGTCTAGGCCACGGGGCTGCTACGAGCAGTTGAGACAGTTCCGCAACCCAAGGCTGGTTCTTCCAGAGTGGGGCTACGAACAGCACCTTGTGCGCCTGTTCTTTGAACCTCCTGATCGTCTGTGGTATGCGAGCGATCGGGGGGAAGGCATAGAGGAGCCGGTTGGGCCAGTTGTGCGTCCCTGTCCTTCGAAAAATAGGTTGGGCAATGAGTGTTGTCTTTTGAGGCAAAAATGTTGATTTCTGCCTTGCCAAAGACTTCCCAAATTTTCTGAGCCGACTTGGGATGGAGCGTCCATTCCTCTGAAGGGACGTTGCTCCGAGAGAGCATATACCTGGTTCAGTCTGCCCAGCACATGAGTTGCCCTTAGTTAGCGCAGATTGCACTGAGCCCATTCCAAGAGGCAAAGTACCAGGGAAAAAAGGCGTCTTGAGGAGAGGCCTCCCTGGTGATTTATGTAGGACACCACTGTCATGCTGTCCGATCGGACTAAGACGTGGCGGTCCAATAAGACGGGCAGGAAGTGGCGAAGAGCCAGCCATACTGCCTGCATTTCTAGGCAGTTGATGTGCAGGCCCTTTTCCTGAATCGACCACTGGCCGAAGGGCGGTGTGCCATCGCACAGAGACCCCCAACCCATGTTGGAGGCGTCTGTTGTGACCACCTTTCGTCTGCATGTGGTGCCCAGGGGCACACCCTGCTCCAACCAAAGAGGATCCCTCCATGGGGCTAGAGCTGTTACACAGACCTGATCCACCCGGATGCGTAGGCGTCCGAGATGCCAAGCGTGTGGCGGAACTCTCGGTTTCAGCCAGTACTGCAGCGGACGCATCCGAAGAACGCCCAACTGCAGTACTTGAGACGCGGAGGCCTTGAGACCCAGCATCTTCTGAAACGCCTTGAGGGGGCGTGATGCTCCAGGCGTAAAAGAGGCCGCAAGCTGCTGAATGGCTAGGGCACGGTCTGGCACGATTCTGGCCGTCAGACGGTTCGAATCGAAAACCGCCCCCAGGAACGAAATTCGTTGGCTGGGGGACAGAGCACTTTTGGCAAGGCTGATCCTGAGCCCCAGGCATTCCAGGTGGCTGAGGAGGAGGGACCTGTGGGACCTTAGCTCTTCCTCTGACTGTGCTAGAACAAGCCAGTCGTCGAGGTAGTTCAGAATGCGGATTCCCATCTGCCTGAGAGGGGATAGAGCCACGTCCATGCACTTCGTGAAAGTGCGAGGACCTAGAGACAGTCCGAATGGAAGGACCATGTATTGATATGCAACCCCTTCGTAGGCGAATCTCAAGAATCGTCTGTGATGGGGGGCTATCTGGATGTGGAAGTATGCGTCTTTCAGATCCAGGGAGAAGAACCAGTCCCCTGGGCATATTTGCGAGAGGATCTGTTTCAGATCCAGATGATATGGAGATCTCTTATTAAGCTCTCTCTCATCACTTCCTGTTTGCTGAGAGCGCGTGGTTTGAGTCGGAGCTCTTTCAAACTTATTCTTAATACATCGTTTATTCTTGTTATATCTTAAGACTTGTGTTTTAAATTGTTATTCTCCGAGGGTAAAACATATCCTTAAATATATCCCATACCAAAAATCGTACTTAAACGCACAGATAATTTATTTTTATCGGATCACTCGCTATTAGCCTCAGGCTGTTAGCATTCCCAGCCTGCCTGCTTACTGCTTAACACACTGTTCTCATTATTACATCACTAATGGCTAATGTTTCAGATGTGTTTGTACCTCTGTGTGCAGATGAGGAAACGATCGCACTTCAGTCGGAACTGGAGGCTGTGGAGAAGCAGATCCAGGATCTACTAGAGAAGCAGACACGGCTGCGAGAACGAAAAACGGCGCTGGAAACATCCAGAGCTGACGCTCGCAAATCCGCGGTAAGTTTTCATCGCGATTTTAATACTCCTTCCACTTCTACTCCGCGTGTTTCTCTGCACAGAGCCCAGGCTTCGAGAACACGGTCAGCCCAAATGAACTTCACTCCTGCACCGGCACACCCACGGCGAAAGGCGCGAGCCAGGACTGGAGCGATGACCCAACCGCCGCCACCGGTCTTCGAGATCCCGACCAGGAACCGCTTTGCCGCCCTCTGCGAGACGGAATGCAACGCTGTGGTCATCGGAGACTCAATCGTCCGGAACGTACGCGCTTCCTCCACTAAAGGTAAGGTGCGCACTCATTGTTTTCCTGGCGCCCGTGTTCTTGATGTCTCTGCGCAGGTACCTGCGATCCTGAAGGACGATGCTAACGTCGGAGCTGTCGTGCTGCACGCGGGGGTGAATGACGTCAGGATGAGGCAGTCGGAGATCCTGAAGAGGGACTTCAGGAGTCTGATCGAGACGGTACGCAACGCATCGCCCACGGCGAGGATCATCGTATCAGGGCCGCTTCCTACCTACCGACGAGGGAATGAAAAGTTCAGTAGACTATTTGCTCTAAATAAATGGTTGATGTCATGGTGTATTGAACAGAAGCTGCTCTTTGTTGATAATTTTGATCTGTTCTGGGAGCGACCTAGGCTCTTCCGCCCTGACGGCCTGCACCCCAGCAGCATCGGAGCGGTTCTTCTGTCTGACAACATCTCAAAGACGCTACGCACCGCTTGACTACGTCTCCCAGCGGTAAGTCAAAACTTTAACCATAGTCTGTGTTCCTCCCACTCATCTGTTATAAATGTTACTGCTTCCAAATGCATAGAGACTGTGTCTGTCCCCCGAATAATACTACAAAATAACAAAATAGCCAAATCTCAGAGAAAAAATCTAATCGTGATTAAACCTGAGGACAATGTAATAAACGACCAAAACAAACTCATAAAGTTCGGCCTACTAAATATTAGATCACTAAATTCAAAAGCAGTTATTGTAAATGAAATGATCACAGACAACAATTTTGATATGCTTTGCCTTACCGAAACCTGGCTTAAACCAAATGATTATTACGGTCTAAATGAGTGTACACCACCAAGCTACTGTTATATGCATGAGCCACGTGCGGTTGGTCGAGGTGGCGGTGTCGCAACAATTTTTAGAGACTTTCTTACTGTAACTCAGAGAACGGAGCATAAATTTAAATCATTTGAAGTGCTTGCGTTGAACATAATTGTTCCAATTGACAGTAAAAAACCATTGCTTTCTTGTACGTTGGCTACAGTGTATAGACCCCCTGGTCCCTACACTGATTTTCTGAAAGAGTTTGCGGACTTCCTATCGGACCTATTGGTTAACGTTGATAAAGTACTAATTGTCGGAGACTTTAATATCCACGTAGATAGTGCTAACGATGCATTAGCAGTGGCGTTTACAGAGCTATTACACTCTTTTGGAGTAACACAACACATCAATGGACCCACTCATCGATTTAATCATACACTAGACTTGATTATATCTCACGGAGCCGATCTAACCAATATAGATATTATACCTCAAAGCGACGATGTCACTGATCACTATCTTATAACATGTACACTGCGCACTGCAGAAATCAGCCGTTTAACTCGTTATCGACAGGGTAGAACAATTACCTCGACTACTAAAGATAGTTTCACAAAGAGCTTGCCAGATCTGACTCCTTTAATAACCATACCAATAAATATAGAATCGCTCGATGACATGACCAGCAAATTGGGCACTATTTTCTCTAATACATTAGAAGCTGTCGCACCTATGAAGTCAAAAAAGATTAATGAGAAAAACGCAGCACCATGGTACAATAGCACCACTCGCGCCCTTAAAAGAGAAACACGTAAACTGGAGCGCAAATGGAAACAAACCCAATTAGAGGTCTTTAAAATTGCGTGGAAAGAGAGTGCAAACTGTTATAAAAAGGCACTAAAAGCAGCAAAGGCTGAGCACCTCCGTAACCTCATAGAAACTAACAAAAACAATCCAAGGTTTTTATTTAGTACAGTTGCTAAACTAACAAATAAACAGACTTCACCTGACCTGGGTATTCCGCCGCACCTTGGTAGCAATGATTTCATGAATTTTTTTACAGAGAAAATCGAAAACATACGAGACAAAATAGTAAAAACTCAACCTCCAAGTCTGTCCTATAAATTAGTACCAACCATCGCCCCAAAAGAAAGGCTACAGTGTTTTTCACCTATAAAACAGGAAGATTTAATTAAACTTATTGCAACATCTAAACCTACAACTTGCTTATTAGACCCCATACCAACTAAATTATTAAAAGAGTTATTACCCGTTGCAATTGAGCCCATTTATAACATTATCAACTCGTCAATTAATCTAGGCCATGTCCCAGGACCCTTTAAACTGGCCGTCATTAAGCCTCTTATCAAGAAACCAAACTTAGACCCCAATGAACTAGGAAACTATAGACCGATTTCAAATCTCCCTTACCTGTCTAAAATACTAGAAAAAGTAGTGTCCACTCAGTTGTGCTCTTTCTTACAAAATAATGACATACACGAAAAATTCCAGTCAGGCTTTAGACCGCATCATAGTACTGAAACTGCGCTCGTTAAAATTACAAACGACCTGCTTATAGCATCAGATAAAGGTAACATCTCACTCCTAGTCCTGCTCGACCTTAGTGCTGCGTTCGATACTGTAGACCATAAAATACTTCTAGATCGCTTACACAATTATACCGGTATTCAGGGACAGGCACTACAATGGTTCAGATCTTACTTATCAGACAGACATCAATTTGTCCATTTAAATGGGGAATCATCAAATCTAACGCAAGTAAATTATGGATTACCTCAGGGATCGGTTTTAGGACCCTTGCTATTCTCCATATACATGCTGCCCCTTGGAAACATTATTAGAAAACATGGAATTAGCTTCCACTGTTATGCAGATGATACTCAGCTATATATCTCATCAAGACCAGATGATTCCTTCCAACTATCCAAATTGGCAGAGTGCATCGACGATATAAAGCATTGGATGACTTGTAATTTCCTTCTTTTAAATTCTAATAAAACAGAAATATTACTTATCGGACCAAAGACACGTGAGCAGAATATTTCGGATTATGACCTGCAAATTGAAGGCTGCACTGTTACTCCAACAAATACAGTTAAAGACCTTGGCGTTATATTAGACAGCAACCTGTCATTTAAAAATCACATCTCAAATGTCACAAAAACAGCCTTCTTCCACCTTAGAAATGTTGCCAAATTGCGAAATATTTTATGTGTGGCTGACGCAGAGAAGCTTATTCATGCATTTGTGACCTCAAGACTTGACTACTGTAATGCACTGCTTAGTGGTTGTCCTGCATCATCAATAAACAAACTACAGTTAGTTCAGAATGCAGCTGCCAGAGTTCTAACCAGGTCCAGAAAATACGATCACATAACCCCAATGTTATCAACCCTTCACTGGTTACCCATTAAGTATCGTATTGACTTTAAAGTTCTTTTAATTACTTATAAAGCCTTAAACGGTTTAGCCCCTACCTACATAACAGAGCTTCTACCACACTACAACCCATCACGCTCTCTAAGATCTCAAAACTCCAGACTTTTGATAACACCTAGAATAACTAAATCCACCAAAGGGGGTAGAGCTTTCTCATACGTAGCACCTAAACTCTGGAATAGCCTCCCCGATACTATTCGAGGGTCAGACACACTCTCCCAATTTAAATCTAGATTAAAGACACATCTTTTCAGCCAAGCATTCACTAATACATAGCTAATGAACAGCAGCTACGCTAATTATTCTCTTTCTGTTTCTGCCCTCGCCTCGGGATGCCCATCCCGAGGTAGGGAGAGATTCCGCCAGGCCCAGATGAACGTCATATGCCCATCCACAACTAGAGATTACGCCAGCTACATCGGAAAATCCCGTGCCATCCTCCTGCGAGAGCCTGCGGACTGACTGACCATCCAGCTCCATCCAAGGCAATTCCATCACCACCCAAGAAAAAGGCGACCATCTGGCCGGCCCAGCTCAGACAATTCCATCCCCAACCGAGAGCAAAGACGGACTACCTGTCACATAAATGCTAAATTTACAATACTTGGTATTTAATGCTAAACTTACATCACACGACAGCAGTTTGAAGTTATGGCTGCACTCAGTGACTTTGATTGGAGGTAGCTGGGTGGGTGTTGTAGGGAGTGGGGGGGCTTGTTGGTTGTGGTTCGGGGTGTTTCATTTGTTGGGACTGTGTGGGTCTGGTCTGGTTGGTCTTGTTTTGTGGTCGATGTCGGACAACAGAGGAATAAAGTTAATTATGCCATTACTACTTTTCCCTGGTTGTTTCTCTGTTGTCTGTTGTTGATCTCGGAATGGGACCGGGTTGGACCTGCACGGTTTCGGCGGGTGGGGCTTCCTGGGTCGCGGCTCGTGGGCTCTCCCTGTTCTTCGTGGACGTTGCTCGGTGGCTTTGGTCGGGGTCACTGAGTGCAGCTATGACACGTCAGAGGAGATCTGGCCCTCCCGGCTGAGCCTGGTTTCTCCCGAGGTTTTTTTTTCTCTCCATTACTCAGCATTGGAGTTTGGGTTCCTCGCCACAGCAGAGCAGTGCAGTGTTGGCTTGCTCACCGGGAGACTGCATTTATTTATTAGATATTATTTATTATAATTCACACATTGTGAAAAGCGCTATATAAATAAAATTGAATTGAAATTGAATTGAATCTGTTTCAGCGTAATCATTCTGAAAAGCCGTTTCATAAGGGCGCGGTTCAGATGTCTGAGATCGAGGATGGGGCCGACACCGCCATCCTTTTTGGGTACGAGGAAGTAGCGGCTGTAGAAGCCCGACTCGGTTTGATCTGGAGGAACCGGTTCTATGGCTGCTTTGTCCAGTAAGTTCCCCAACTCCGTGCGCAGAATGTGTGAATTCACGCTCTGTACTTGGGTGGTGATCACCCCGCAGAAACGCGGGGGTCTGCGAGTGAACTGGAGTGAATATCCTCGAGATATTATTCCCATTACCCAATCCGATACCCCGGGGATGGCCCGCCAGGCCTCGGCCCGTATGGCAAGGGGTTGAATGCATTGGGGAGGTATGCCGCCTTTCTGGGGCTTGACTCCTGTGGAGAGTGGAAGAGGAAGGTTGCTCTTTTTCTGACAATGTTTGTGTTTTATATAAGTGCCCTCTATAACAGCGGTTGGTTGTGCGGGCGTTAGAACAGACCCGGTATTCACATTGTGGAACAAAAACACATTTTCGCCAGTACCCGGAACAGAACGGGGTGTTTGGGCGCACAAAAGAGCCTTCTTTGAAGGAGGTCCAGCCGCAGGGAGACACGGTCCCTTCCTCTTCCTCGGTCTCAGGATGGTGCCTGAGGCGCAGGGTCCAGCGTGATCTTTGGCCGGGGTCCCTGATGCTGAGGGTGGGGGAAATGTCTCCCGGAGCGAGATCGTTGACGCGTCTCAGCTCCTGTTATCTTCTGGGCAGCGGGGGGCGTGGCCTTCACCGGCTGCTGAGTCGGTGCTGGCTTGGGGCGAGCCGACGCAGGTCTGGATCCGGGTCTCTTGGGCAGGAAGTGCTTCATGGCCTGCGAAGATTTCTGCGCTGCCGTGAAGCGTTACGCAAAACCCTCCACTGCTGGTCTGAAGAGGCCGGCATCAGATATTGGAGCATCGAGGAAGGGGACCTTGTCTGCTTCCTTGATCTCTGTGAGTGTCAGCCACAGATGGCGCTCGAGCACCACAAGACTGGCCATCGATCTGCCTATCGCCTGGGCCGTGGCCTTGGTGGTGCGTAGGGCGAGATCCTGGTACACTTGAAGCACTGCCATGGAATGCAATGCTGAAGCCGCTTGGGCAGACGAGAACGCGCGTCCAGCGAGGGCCGAGGTGGTTTTGCATGGCTTAGAGGGATGTGCCGCTTTTGCCGTCCAACCGATGGCCGAGGACGGACACAGATGTGCGGCCACCGACTCATCCAGGGGAGGCAGCTTCTCATAACCTTTTTCCTCTGCGCCATCAACTGAGGTGAGAGTGGAGGAAGAAGAGGGTCGTAGACGAGCTCTTCCCCGTGTGCTTAGTTCCTCTACCCCGCTGCTTCATCTCCATAGAGTGAAGCGGGAGGGATCGAGAAGTGGATTCGCTCTCTGAAAAGAAAGCTATCTGCGAGCTCAGAGAGGAGAGACTCATGCTCTCGCAATGAGGGCATTCCATCTCTCTGAGTGCGTCTTGAGCGTGGGAAACTCACAAGCATGAGACGCACTCGCTGTGACCATCAGCGGCGTGCAGGGATACCCCACACGAATGACAGTGACGGCACGTCATTTGCAACAACGCCGCAGGAAATTTGCTAGGAAATTTGCTTTTTTAGAGCTTTGCCGGATGGCGGCAGGGAAAAGGAACCAACGCTGCTGAAAAGCCAACGAAATCGCTGAGCAGAGAGGTCCAGTCAGCTGCAATGCTTTTCCGACGGCGAAGCTATCAGTCCGAGTAGTGAGGTAGAAGTCGTCGCTGAAGGAGAAGAAATCTGTGGACCCTACGGTGATGTGTCTGCTTATATAGCCATAAGCCCCACCCTTTTTGGCGGGCGCCATCGCCATAGGTCCGTGCAGCTTCGATGCCATTGGCTCAAAGTTTTACTTTGCACGCACCAATGGCCGTGCAGTATTCACTGCGTTATTGTAAAGCTTCAGTCATCAGAGAAAAAGGAGTTTTCCCCATGCGTCCTGCTATGCAGTACGAGTGAAGTATCGATATGGAACTCTGGTATGCATTTGTGAATTGTAGTGCGTGCATGGTTTTGTGGATTGTTGTCCATGCATGTGGATCTCTTGCGTACATTTGTGAATTACAGTGTGTGAGTCTTGATCGCTCACATGCATTTTTGAATTACAGTGCGCGAGTCTGCATCACTTGCGTATATTTGTGAATTACAGTGCATGAATGTGGATCTTTTACGTGTATTTGTGGGAGGTTTTGATATTGTTTTCACCTTATACAACAGGCCAAATCATTGTTATGAGCTTAAAGGGAAATGGGCAACGCCAGAGTACGCAGACTAATTTCCGGTCGTATAACACTATCGAGTTGTTTTGGCTTAACGAAGTGCTCAACGATGTAAAGATGATCTGTCATATCGCTTATAAATTACTTCTTTTTTATCTAAAAAACACCAATATTTGCCGGCCAAAATACTCCTTTTCCCATACAGTGTTATAAGACCGGAAATTACTCTGCTGACTTTGGCGTCCCAAAAGCTCACAGGCGCCATCTTGTGCAACTAGCGACAATCAATCACTGATTATTGTTCTGTATTTGCTCTGATTTTTTTTGTTAAAAAAAGATTACAGCCTTAGGCCTGCCGATAAAATTAAATAAATACCTTGTCTTTGCCATTTAATCATTTATTTTGATATAAATTGAAACATTTTTAACGAAGACCCCAGATAAACAGTTGATCATAAAACAATTCAATTCAATTTTATTTATATAGCGCTTTTCACAATGTGCATTGTTTCAAAGAAGCTTTACAGGAGAAAATAAGAACAACTGAATATCACAAAAAAGGTAAAACACAGCAGAGTGCATGGTGTTTATAGAACAAGCAAGATTATTCTAGTAAATAATATCTAATAAATGCAGTCTCGCGGTGGTTTATTTAGCATATTTTGCATTAAGTGAATGCTTGGCTGAAAAAATGTGTCTTTAATCTAGATTTAAATTGGGAGAGTGTGTCTGACCCTCGAATAGTATTGGGAGGGCTACTCCAGAGTTTAGGTGCTACATATGAGAAAGCTCTTCCCCCTTTGGTGGATTTAGTTATTCTAGGTGTTATCAAAAGTCAGTAGTTTTGAGATCTTAGAGAGCGTGATGGGTTGTAGTGTGCTAGAAGCTCTGTTATGTACAGTAGGTAAGGGCTAAACCGTTTAAGGCTTTATAAGTGATTAAAAGAACTTTAAAATCAATACAAAACTTAATGGGCAACCAGTGAAGGGTTGATAACATTATGTTATGTGATTATGTGATCTTATTTTCTGGACCTGGTTAGAACTCTGGCAGCTGCATTCTGAACTAACTGTAGTATGTTTAGAATCAGAATCAGAATCAGAATCAGAAGAGCTTTATTGCCAAGTGTGCTTGCACACACAAGGAATTTTCTTTGGTGTTGGAAGCTTCTAGTACAGACATTCAACACAATGACAATACAATATAATAATTATTGATGATGCAGGACAACCACTAAGCAGTGCATTACAGTAGTCAAGTCTTGAGGTCACAAATGCATGAATAAACTTCTCTGCGTCAGCAACACATAGAATATTTTGTAATTTGGCAACATTTCTAAGGTGGAAGAAGGCTGTTTTTGTGACATTTGAGACGTGATTTTTAAATGACAGGTTTCTGTCTAATATAACGCCTAGGTCTTTAACTGTATTTGTTGGAGTAACAGTGCAGCATTCAATTTGCAGGTTATAATCCGAAATATTCTGCTCACGTGTCTTTGGTCCGATAAGTAATATTTCTGTTTTATTCGAATTTATTAGAAAACACTTACATAACAACAAAAATGTCACTAGATATTTGCATATTTTCAACAAAAACTTTGATAAAAGACAAAGAGCTCCTGACCAACAGCACCACTTATTTTTAACATACACTATGCCCCGGTTTCACAGACAAGGCTTAAGACAAGTCCCGGACTAAAATTAATTTTGAGCTATCCTAACTGAAAATAACTTGCACAGACATATCTTAAAATATGTCAGTTCCATTGTTTTGTCTCAAGATGCACATCAGTAATGGTTTCTTATTAGGCATTTTAATAAAAGTGACTAAAATAGCCTAATTAGCTAAGGCATAGTCCTGGTTTAGGCTAAGCCTTGTCTATGAAACCGGGCGTATATGAATTAATAAACCGATGCATCAAGAACAAATGGCACAACTTCACACTGTTAAAGTTACCTAGAATCATCTAAGCCAACACATGTGTCATCAACAGTATTCATGCCCAAATTAGCCTCACAATCTTCAGAGTTAACAGCTTCTTTATGTTCCTCAACACTTTGATAAGATAGTTGCTTCTACCCATTGTCCTCACAAACATGTTTATCACATTTAGTCCCTGTGTCTTTTTCAGTGACAGCTGTCAGGGCAGTAGCTGTCTGCCCAAAAATGACCTCATCACAGTCTGTGTTTAGTTTTATATCATTGACAGTTGAGGGGTTTAAATACTCCAGGCTTTCTATCCTTCTGTCCTCAGATGAGACACAAGTTGCATGTTTCGTGTGAAATCCTTTTTGACTACTTTAAAGATCTGGTATCATGCTTTGTCATGCATTCTGACTTCTTTGTGTTGGACGTATGATGTGGTATTTCTGTACTTGATACACTCCCCCAGCACTCCAAGTTGTTTTTAATTAACCAAGAGGATCGAGCCACGGGAACGCCATCGGCCGAACGCCATCGGCCGTACCCCCGTCCACCCATCTCCCGCTCCATAAAATGGGACCTCAGGACGACCCGGAGGCATTCCTGGACCTCTTCGAGAGGTCTGCGGAAGTTGGGAGGCACAGCTGGCCGCCCAACAGCTGCCAGTCCAGAACCTCCTCATCTACGCAAACCTCAAGAAGGCGATCCTCCAACGGGTACTTTCTCTCTGCCCCGGGGTCGGCGAACCCCTACAATCTCTCTCTCCCCCTTTCCCTGTGTCTTCTCTTCTCCCCCCAAACCTATCCCCTTTCCAGGTCCCGTGCGGACCTCCCTCCACGGGCACCTCCCCGGTCCAGGGTGACGTCGATCGGTGTCCAGTATTGGAGGTCGGCATGGTGATCGGCCCCACAGGCCGCCCTAAATCGAGCTGGCCTGTACCAAATACCTGTGAGTATTAAGAGGGGTGGATTCAGGATGTAACCAAACCTCAAGTCACCAAAGCCTGATTCAGTCCGTGGCATCGGATACGAGCCGCATGGTTAAGGTTGCATGGGGGCGTGCACAGGGATGTGGTGAACTATCCCTTAGTGTCACTGGCTATACAATTCCGGGGTCAAAAGCATAGCGCAGAGGTGGCCGTTAACCCGCACCTCTGACATCCGCTAATTTTGGGGACGAATTGGCCAGAGTTTAATGTATAATTGGGCATTTATGTGCAGATGTCTCTTGGTGGAACCTAGAGCAGCAAAAGAGGGCGATCGCTCCGCAATATTTCCTCAAAAAACATAGCGGACGCCCTGTTTCGTTTAATCTCCCGCATGGGAATCCCAAAAGAGGTTCTCCCGGTTCAAGGCACGGCGTTCATGTCATGGACCCTCCATGAACTTTACGGGTTATTGGGCATTAAAGCGATCCGAACCAGCGTCTGCCACCCACAAATGGATGGACTGGTCAAACGATTTAACCACACATTGAAAACCATGATCCAAAAGTTCGATCACAAAGACGGCAAAAATTGGGATAGATGGCTGAAGCCCCTGTTAATTGCTGTGACCGAGGTCCCCCAAGCCTCCAAGGGGTTTTCCCCCTTCGAGCTTCTCTATGGACGTCAGCCTTGTGGGGTGTTGGATCTCCTAAGGGAAACTTGGGAGGACGGACCTTCCGACAGCAAAAAACAAATTCAGTATGTCATGGACCTGAGAACAAAACTCCACACTTTGGGGCGGCTCTCTATGGAGAATTTGTTACAGGCCCAGGACAGACAAAGCCGGCAGTATAGCAGGGGTGCCAGATTACGCCAGTTTGCACCGGGAGAGAAAGTACTCATATTGCTCTCAACATCTGGCTCTAATTTACTCTCCAAGTGACAAGGGCCCTTTGAGGTCACACGGCGAGATGGGGATCTCAATTATGAGGTGGTACGATCTGACAGGAGCGGGGCACATCAAATATACCACCTCAACCTCCTAAAAGAATGTAGTGAGGTGGACTCGGTGATGCTGGCGACGGCGGTGAGTAGAGAGGAAGATCTCGCGCCAGAAGTGAGCACCAAAAGTCAATCTCTCGCTCTGGCCCCAGGTGGAGATCACCTCTTGCCCTCCCAGATCACCAAACGTTGTCAAGTTTCAATCGGAGTTTGCAGATGTGTTCTCACCCCTGCCTGGCCGCACTAGTCTCATCCAACACCATATTGAGACTAAGCCGGGCGTTGTAGTGCGCAGCCGGCCGTATCGGTTACCTGAACACAAAAAAAGTGGTTCAGACGGAATTAGACTCCATGCTAGATATGGGAGTAATAGAGGAGTTCAGCAGCGATTTGGCGAGCCCGATAGTTTTGGTTCCTAAAACGGACGGCTCGGTGCAATTCTGCGTGGACTATCGCAAGGTGAATGCTGTGTCGAAACTCGACACATATCCAATTGACGAATTGCTTGATCGGCTCAGTTTGGCTAGTTTTTAATCGACACTGGATTTGATGAAAGGATATTGGCAGATGTCATGATTCTCGGAAATGAGGACCCAGGTGCAGACAACGGTGGACGGAAACACAGGTCTATTACACAAAACACAAAGCAAAACACCCTCGAGGGGGAATAAAACAGACGAGGCAAGGCAACTAACTAAACTACATGAAACTTAGACAGGACTAAACTAACTACACACACAAGACTAGGCAGAGCAAAACGTAACACTTACAACGACGAGGAACACTGAGAATACAAGGTAATCCAAGTTTGTACAAAATAGTACGAAGTGGCACAAAACGAATCAGCACAAGACAAGAGACACGAGGTCAATATATAGGGAAATACAAACAAGGGATAACGAGATGGCGGGAACAGAGACGAGGACCGGAGAGAGAGAGTATGGAAGGCCGAAAGGTCAACAATCTCCCTTTCCACATAAAACATAAGGCTTTGTCATGACTCTGCTACAGGACCAAGAAAATCATGACTAAGTGAAGCAGAGCCATGACAGGCAGATCCCCTTATCACCTTTATCCACAGAAAAAACGGCTTTCACCACGGCGTTTGGATTAAATCAGTTTGTCACCCTTCCTTTCGGCTTATTCGGAGCTCCGGCCACCTTTCGGTGTCTCATGGACCGCGTACTTCGGCCGCACGCTGAATATGCTGCTGCTAACTTGGATGATATCATCATCTATAGTAATGACTGGCAGCGGCATACAGGTATGCAGCATCTGAGGGAAGTTCTGGGCTCGCTGAGAGGAGCCAGACTGACGGCTAACCCGAAGAAGTGTGCAGTTGGGCATGTGGAGGTCAGGTATCTGGGCTTCCACTTGGGTCAGGGTCAGGTGCGTCCCCAAATTGACAAGATGGCAGCAGTTGCGACCTCTCCGAGACCCAAGACCAAAAAGGAGGTGAGGCAGTTTCTGGGGCTGGCGGGATATTATAGAAGGTTTGTACCTAACTATTCGGATCTCACCAGCCCGCTGACTGACCTCACTAAAAAGTAGGCACCAGATCCGGTCCAGTGGAAAGAGCAGTGCCAGCAGGCTTTCACCCAAATGAAGGCTGCTCTGTGTGGCGACCCGCTATTGCACTCTCCTGACTTTGCTCTCCCCTTCCTTTTGCAGACCGACGCATCGGACTGGGGCGGTCCTGTCCCAGGAGGTAGAGGGTGAGGATCAGCCGGTGCTGTACGTCAGTCGTAAGCTCCCAAAGAGAGAGAAAATTGCGTGGTGGTGGGACGAGAGGGAAATTGCGTGGTGGTGGGACGTGCTTTTACATCAACGAAAGGTGGTGTACAGATGAAACAGCGTTAAAAAAGGTGTGCTGTTCCGATGTAGAAGTGCTCTTCATTAACTGTAAGCCTTTCTACTCACCGCGGGAGTTTTCCTCGTTCATTCTCGTAAGTGTTTACATTCCTTTGCAAGTAAACGTGAGTGCCGCGCTACAACAGCTGGCTGATCAGATCGCAGACACAGAATAACAACACCCTGACTTTGTTGTAATCATTCTCTGAGACTTTAATAAAGCAAAACTCACATATGAACTGCCAAATATCAAACAACACATTACATGCCCCAACAGAGACAGTTATATTTTGGACCACTGCTATACCACAATAAAGGATGCATATCGCTCTGTCCCCAGAGCAGATTTATGACTCACTGACCACTGCCTGGTTCATCTTCTCCCAACATACAGACACAAACTTAAATCTGCTAAGCCAGTAGTAAGGACTGTAAAGAGATGGACCAAAGAAGCAGAGCGGGCCTTAAAAGCCTGCTTTGACTGCACTGTTTGGAGTATTTTTGAAGCTGCTGCCACCGATCTAGACGAGCTCACAGAGACTGTAACTTCATACATCAGTTTCTGTCAGGACATGTGCATTCCTACCAGGACATATTTAACATATAACATCGACAAACCATGGTTCACACCAAAACTCAGACAGCTTCACCAGGCCAAAGCTGATGCGGAGTGGGGACAGATTATTGTACAGTCAGGCCAAGAACACACTGACAATGGAAATTAGAGTGGCTAAGAAGAGCTACACTAAAAAGCTGGAAAACCAGTTTTCAGCAAACGACCCTGTCTCGGTGTGGAAAGGCCTGAAAGACATTACAAACTACAAGACACCATTTCCCAGCACTGAGGCAAATCAAAAGCTTGCTGATGACCTGAATGAGTTTTACTGTAGATTTGAAACCCCCGGTCTCACACCCCACACTGACCACCTCTCTACACAGCCATCAACACCTCCAGCTACCCCCCTCTCCTCCCCGTCTGCACTTCAGATCAGTGAAGATAATGTGCGTCAGGTCTTTAGGAAACAAAAAAGAATGAAAGCTCCAAGCCCAGACAGTGTTTCAACAGCGTGTCTGAAATCCTGTGCTGACAGCTGGCCCCCATTTTTTCACAGATCTTCAACAGATCACTGGAGCTGTGCAAAGTCCCTTCCTGCTTCAAATGCTCCACCATTATTCCCATCCCAAAGAAATCCAAAATCACAGGACTTAATGATTAATGATCTGTGGCCATGAAGTCATTTGAAAGACTGGTGTTGGCTAACCTGAAAGGTCACGGGGCCTTTACTGGACCCCCTGCGGTTTGCTTACCGAGCAAACAGGTCTGTGGATGATGCAGTCAACATGTGACTGCATTATACCCTACAACATCTGGACAGACCAGGGAATTATGCAAGGATCCTGTTTGCGGACTTCAGTTCAGCCTTTTAACACCATCGTCCCAACACTCCTCCGGACCAAACTAAACCAGCTCTCTGTTCCTAGTTCTGTCTGTCAATGGATCCTCAGCTTTCTGACAGACAGGCCGTTAGAATTGGTAAATTCACATCCAACAGCTATACCATCAGCACTGGTCCCCCCAGGGATGTGTACTCTTCCCACTGCTCTTCTCCCTGTACACCAACAACTGCACCTCTACTGACCCCTCTGTCAAGCTGTTCGCAGACGACACTACAGTTATTGGCCTCATCCAGGACGGTGATGAGCCTGCTTACAGAAGTGAGGTTGAGCAGCTGGCTGTCTGGTGCAGTCATAACAACCTGGAGCTAAACACCTTAAAAACAGTGGAGATGATAGTGGACTTTAGGAGAAACACCCCGGCACTCCCCCCACTCACCATCATGAACAGCACTGTGGCCGCAGAGTCATTTAGGTTACTGGACACCACCATCTCACAGGACCTAAAGTGGGACATTCACATTGACTCTATTGTCAAAAAGGCCCAGCAGAGGCTGTACTTCCTTCGCGAGCTGAGGAAGTTCAACCTGCTACAGGAGCTGCTCTTACAGTTCTACTCAGCTGTCACTGAATTCGTCCTCTGCACTTCCATAACTGTCTGGTTCGGCTCAGCTGCAAAAACTGACCTCCGAAGACTACAACGGATAGTCCGGACTGCTGAGCGAATCACTGGCACCACCCTCCCCCAATCTAGAAGAACTGTACTCTTCCAGAGTGAGTAAAATCACTCTGGACCCTTCACACCCTGCACACTTTCTCTTTGAACTGCTGCCGTCTGGTCGGCGCTACAGAGCACCGAGCACCAAAACAGTCACACATAGGAAAAGTTTCTTCCCTCAGGCCATCTACCTCCTGAACAGTTAAATGTTCTACTGTGCAATAAAAACACGTGCAAAACACAACTATATACTCATATTTATTATACATATGTTGTTGATATAATATTCAGCTATCCACATTCCCCTGCATAACTTGTATATAACAGTATAATTTGTATATAGCACATCTGTACATCCAATATCCAATGTCTAATATTGTCCTTTTTGTCAAATGTGTATTGTCTCTCACATATTTATTTTTTTACGTTTTTGTTACCTGTGCCTTGTCACTTTTTTAACCTGTATGTGCACTGGAAGCTTCTGTCACTAAGACAAATTCCTTGTGTGTCCAAGCACACTTGGCAATAAAGCTCTTTCTGATTCTGATTACAATAGCTGAAGGTGATGTATACAGGATTTTGATCCAGTTTATGAATGACTCCCCAAAGCCAAACCTCTCTAATGTGGAAAACAGGAATTTCCAATTGACCATACCAAAGGTTTTTTCTGCATCAAGTGTAACTATAATGTTTTTTTCTTTTTTCAGTGAAGAGTAATATATTAAGTTGAAAAGTCTATGTGTGTTGGTGGTTGCTGGTCTACCTTTAATTAAACCTGTTTGATCCAGGTGTATACTGTAATAGATGGTATGATTTTACCTAATCTGTGGGCTAGTGCTTTTGCAATGATTTTAATTTGAATGTGATTTTAATGACATTTATCAAAGAAATAGGATGATAGCTTGATGGAAATGTCGGATCCTTATTGCGTTTAAGCAGGAGTGAAATCGTCGCTATGTTCATGTTAGCAGGTAATTTAGATTTTTGTTTTGCTTCACTTATCATTCAGATCAACAGTGGTGATAGAATTGACCAAAAGTGTTTGTAGAATTCAGCTGGGTAACCATCAGGTCCCGGTGCTTTATTGTTTGGCATAGGTTGTAGAGCTGTACATTTACATTTAGTCATTTAGCAGACACTTTTATCCAAAGCGACTTACAGAGAGTTCAGGGAGCAATAAAATGATATGTCATACAGGGGCAATAATACAATATGTGCTAATACCAAGTTACTAGTTTCCACAAAAGCCAGAACAATACCTGTGGAGCTCTTTGTAAGAATGTTTCAGGAAACCAGCTTGATCTCTCAGATAACATTCAAGTGACACCTCTTCACATTTCTGACCACTTCTTCATCACCTTCAACATGCCCCTTCCTACATGTACTACACCTACACCACCACCTGTTTATTTTAGACGGAACCTTCGCTCTCTCTCCCCTAGCACCCTCTCTGCTAAAGTGACATCCTCTCTTCCCTCCAACTTTGCATCTCTAGATGCTGACACTGCCACCAACACCTTAAGCTCAACACTTACATCCTGTCTAGATAACCTTTGTCCTCTGTCTTCCAGACCAGCTCACACCAACCCTCCTGCCCTTGGCTGTCTGACATCCTCCGTGAACAACGGAGTACACTCAGGGCTGCTGAAATGGCGCAAGACTAAGAATCCTGCTGACCTAAGTGACTACCAGTCACTACTCTCCTCTTTCTCTGCTAGTGTTAAAACAGCTAAAACGTCTTTCTATACCACCAAGGTGAGCAACGCACCTAACACGCGGAAGCTTTTCAAGACATTTAACTCTCTTCTTTGCCCCCTCCTCCCCCGCCCACCTCATCTTTGACTGCGGAGGATTTCACTGTATTTTTCACTGAGAAAACATCATCCATCAGCAAACAATTCTCAGCACCTCAGACCGCGATGCACACTACCCTCACTTCAAACATTGAACTCTCCTTTTTCGCCCCACTCACTGACACTGAAGTCACCAGACTTCTCTACAGCCACCCCAACCCCTGTCCCCTTGACCCAATCCCCTCCCATCTCCTTCAGGCCATATCCAGCACACTCACACCTGCACTCACACACATCATCAACACCTCCCTGCTCACCGGCACTTTTCCATCCACATTCAAACAGGCCCTGATCACGCCCCTACTTAAGAAACCCACATTAGCCCCTCTACTACCGACAGTTACAGACCTGTCTCTCTCCTCCCATTTATTGCAAAAACACTTGAAAGGGCAGTTTTCAACCAGGTGTCTTCCTACCTATGCCAGAATAAGCTACTGGATGACAAGCAGCCTGGCTTCAAAACAAACCACTCCACTGAGACTGCACTGCTATCGTTCACAGAAGCACTGTGGATAGCCAAGGCGGAATCTAAATCCTCAGTCCTGATTCTGCTAGACCTTTCTGCAGCGTTTGACACGGTCAATCACCAGATACTGCTAGGAACCCTGTCATCTCTAGGAATCTCAGGCACTCCTCTTCACTGGTTCAAATCCTACCTCTCCGGCAGATCCTTCAGGGTCTCATGGAGGGGATCGCTGTCCACTGCTCACCACATGATCACTGGCATCCCTCAGGGATCGGTGCTTGGACCGTGCATCTACACGACATCCTTGGGACCCAGCATGTGGGCACACGGCTTCTTATATCACTGTTATGCTGACGACACCCAGATCTACATCTCATTTCACCCAGACGATACCACTATAGCAGCTCGTGTTACAGCCTGCTTAGAAGACATCTCAGCTTGGATGAAAGAGCATCACCTCCAGCTGAACCCTGCCAAGACAGAACTACTCGTGTTTCCGGCACACCCCACGATTCAACACGATCTCACCATCCAAATTGGCAATACCACAATCACTCCTTCCAAAACAGCCAGGAACTTCGGAGTCATATTCAATGAACAGCTGTCCTTCAATGATCACATTGAAAGGACAACGCGGTCATGCCGATATGCCTTATTCAACATTGGAAAGGTTAGACCCTATCTCAACATTGGAAAGGTTAGACGCTGCTCGTTTGCTGAACGCAGGGTTCTTGATGGGTTGTAGGAGTGTAGGAGGGTGTGAAAGTATGCCGGTGCAGATCCAGTGATAGTCCTCTAGGCAAGCATTAGTGACTTGAATCTAATATGGGCTTCAACCAGTAGCCAGTGGAGAAAGATGAAAAGGGGTGTCACATGAGCCCTTTTGGGCTCTTGGAAGATGAGGCATGCTGCTGCATTCTGAACCAGCTGGAGTGGTTTGATAGCCTTTTCAGGAAGACCAGCAAGAAGAGCATTGCAGTAGTCCAACCTTGAGATTACAAGGGCCTGCAAATAGGCATGACCGCCCTGTCTTTGCAATGTGATCAATAAAGGACAGCTGGTCATGAAATATGACTGAGGTTCCTGGCTGTTTTGGAGGTATTGCCAAGTTGGATGGGGAGATCGTGTTGCACTGTGGGGTGTGCCGGAAATACAAGTAGTTCTCCCTGTGCAGGGTTCAGCTGGAGGTGATGCTCTTTCATGCAAGTCTTTTAGGCAGGCTGTAATACAAGCTGCTACAGTGGTATCATCTGGGTGAAATGAGATGTAAATCTGGGTGTCGTCAGCATAACAGAGATAGGAGAAGCCATGTGCCTGTATGATGGGTCCCCAATGATGTCGTGTAGATGGAGAAAAGGAGTGGTCCAAGCATTGATCCCTGAGGGACCCCAGTGATCAAGTGGTGAGCAGTGGACAACGAGCCCCTCCATTAGTGGCTTGTTTTGAAGCCGGAGTGCTTGTCGTCCAGTAGTTTATTCTGGGATAGGAAGGAAGACACCTGGTTGAAAACTGCCCTTTCAAGTGTTTTCGCAATAAATGGGAGGAGAGACAGGTCTGTAACTGTCGGTACTAGAGGGGTCCAATGTGGGTTTCTTAAGTAGTGGTGTGACCTGAGCCTGTTTGAATGAAGGATAGAAAAGTGCCGGTGAGCAGGGAGGTGTTGATGATGTTGCTGAGTGCTGGTGTGAGTGTGCTGGATATGGCCTGAAGGAGAAGGGAGGGGATTGGGTTGATGGGACAGATGGTGGGGTGGCTGGAGAGAAGTCTGGTGACTTCAGTGTCAGTGAGTGGGGCGAAAGAGGAGAGTTCAATGTCTGACGTTAGGGTAGTGTGTACCGAGGTCAGAGGTGCTGAAAACTGCTTGCTGATGGATGATGTTTTTTAAGTGAAAAAGTCAGTGAAGTCCTCAGCAATTAAAGATGAAGTGGGTGGGGGGGAGGAGGGGGGCAAAAAGAGAGTTAAATGTCTTGAAAAGCTGCCGAGTATTAGGTGCATTACTCACCTTGATGGTATGGAAAGAAGTTTTAGCTGTGGTGACACTAGCAGAAAAAGAGGAGAGTGGTGACTGGTAGTCCCTCAGTTCAGCAGGATTCTTGGTCTTGCGCCTTTTCCTTTTTCGCAGCCCTGAGTGTACTCTGTTGTTCACGGAGGAAGTCAGACAGCCAAGGACAGGAGGGGGTGGCGCGAGCTGGTCTGGAAGACAGAGGACAAAGGTTATCTAGATAGGATGTAAGTGTTGAGCATAAAATGATCGGTGGCAGTGTCAGCATCTAGAGATGCGAAGTTCGAGGGAAGAGAGGATGTCACTTTAGCAGAGAGCGTGCTAGGGGAGAACGAAGGTTCCGTCTAAAATTAACTGGTGGTGGTGTAGGTGTAGTGCATGTAGGAGCATTTTGGAGCATGTTTTTATAAGTGATGAAGAAGTGGTCAAAAATGTGAAGAGGTGTGACTGATGTTATCTGTGGTGTAGTTACGAGTGTAGATGAGATCAAGCTGGTTTCCTGATCTGTGAGTACTGGCTGTGGCGAGGTGCGTGAGGAAGAACGGGGCGGTGGGGGTGTGGAAATCAGAAGCATAGGGTTTCTCCGGGTGGATGTTGAAGTTCCCAAAGACTACAAGAGGGCTGCCATCCTCTGGAAATGATGAGAGCAGCACATCTAGTTCTTCAATGATGTTGTGAAGAGGACCTGGGGGGCGGTAAACTACAACAACACTAAGCTGAATATTAGAAAAACAGCGTGGTATTCAAATGAATAGTTGTTGCATAATGAAGATAGTGGGAAATATTTCCAATTATTGTTTTTAAGCAAACCTGTGCCTCCTCCCCTTCGGCAGCGAGAGTGAGAGAATGAGTAGTTTGTGGAGAGAGCAGCGGGTGTGACTGAGTTTACAGGACGAATCCGTGTCTCAGTACGACCTAGTATGTGAATGTCAGACTGCCTAGCAAAAGCATGGATGAAGTCAGTCTTGTTCACAGCTGACTTGCAGTTCCAGAGATCCACAGAGACAGACAGATGTGTAGAAGGGGATGTGTGAATGAGATGCACGTGAAAGTGAACGCGTTGTGCCTTGTGTCTTGGGGAGGGGCGTAGCACAGAATCTCGGGCCCTGTGCAAAGGTAATGTGTGGGGCCCCTCCACGCTATATAGCAAATACTGTATATATAAGTAAATTGGTATATTTATTTATAATACAGCACTGAATCTTATTTCTGTATAAATTGTGATATACTTAAATATCAATAGATCACCTCAGTCTCCCCTTAAACATGAATTGAGAGTACAATTATATTTTATTTGAATAGTGTTTCATTAATAGACAGTGCAGTGTAGTCCAAATCATTACACATTTAACTATTGAGCAGTAAAAATAATTATAAAAAAGTAATATAGTTTATGTTACCAACAGTAATGTGTGTAGTGTAAGAATAGGCTAGTACTGCATAAATGTATAATGTATATAGATAGTAATAATGCAACTTCATGGCTGTAACTGAGACTGCCAATAAATATTTCTTAAAAGGTTTAATGCCAAGTCGAGAATGTCAAGAAAATGGCTCCCCTCTTATAAATTTTTATTAAAAATAAAAAGGCCTAGCACACTAGCACATCTTTTTATTACTTACATATTTCTTAACCTTTTCAACTTTGGCATGTTATTAATTGAATTGAATGTTTATATATTATTAGGGATAAATTGAAAATGTCAGAAGAACTGCCTCAACGTCGTACATATCCAAAGTTTACCTCAATATGCATATAAAAATAAAAAGCGCAAGATGTTTGTCCCTTCATGCGCTCTGTAGTCTGGTGTGCATTGTTTTCAAGTGGTTGTTTTAAAGTTAGCAGCCTGCCCGGTATATTCAATTCCAACAATTTTTTGGGTTGTCTGCTGAAAATAACTCTCACAGTCTCCTGCCTAATTTTTGTGAAGGCTAAGAACAGTGAATGTGGTGTTCGTGTAGACCACAGAGATCGATTTCAATCATTTAAGCAGGCTTCCAAAAACACTGCCACTGCACTTAAACATTTCCGACACAAATACTAAAAACAAACTACCCAAATACTTCTTTATCGGATCAAGCACTAGCTGTAAAGTGAATTTACTTCATCTACCTGTCGATAAGACTATCCATCATCTGCTGTGAGCGGAGTCAGTGAACACAGACTGTGAGCGGGAAATGGACAACTCGGAGCGGAATACACAGATCTCTAGCGGAGTGATAACAGAATGCTTTCAGTGGGGATGTGAGTCCATTCCACTTCACTGTCTGCGGTGGAGTACAGGAATAAACTGGAAACACATGTTGTTAGTATACAAGGAAAGTGTAAGTAAAGGTATTTCAAAAATACTAAAGTGCCTTGCCAGTGTCCTTGCTCGGTGGAGTTGTGCAGTTAAGAGTTGCAGGTCTTTACACTTTTTGGAGTTCACACGAGGAGGCTTCACCCAAGGACTGACACTGCAGAGGCACCGCTTAAGTATGTGTTGAGATTAGCGCTAACAGAATACAGCTAAACATGTCTTCTTGATTAGCAAAACAAAGCCTGAACGACTTGAATGGGCCACATATCAAACAGTGATAAACTAGCTCCGTGCTTTTAATTGCAAAACTATAATGTCTAGCAGTAACAAGCGGCTAACGGCACCTTAATATGACTTCAGTAACACAGTACCCAATGGAAGAAAAACATTAACACCTTAGCACTCAGTCAATGAGTAGGGGAAGCAGACAAGAATATGAATAGAGGAAAGGAGGTCTGAGGTTTCGTCGGGTAGGCATCCTCTGTGTTTGGGGGATAAATGATTATAGAAATACATAGCATATTTATACTTACCTTTCCTTGCTATTATTAGAGAGACATCTCATGAGTTGTGTGTGTGATCCCACTTTCATCACATACATTATCCTGGGTGAAAGATGCCTTTTGGTGAGGTGCTGCTGATAATGCCCTTTGTATGGTTCCCATCAATGCGACACATCGTCAGTTGTGCACCTCAGCCTCATTGGGTGTTTCAGCTCCTTTATCACAAGACACCCTGAGCCAAGGGAGGCCCACCGCAGGTTGATCAGACCTGGGTGTGTGTCGCATTGTTACAAGGTCATCTGGCAGACCATGCTGTGTCCATCCACCTAAACCACAGCCATTGGCTTCTTCTTTCTGCACCACTGGCCAGTTCTTGATTATCCTCCACTGGACCTGTCCTCTGTGACCTATTTGTCAGCTATGGTGACCGCTGCATTTAACCCGTCCGGTGAGTAGTGAGTAGTCGCACCTCAGTCGTTACCCGCCGGCCCTGAGAATTGAACGGGCAACCTTCTCATCATGAGTCTGTCTCTCTAACCATTAGGCCACAACTACCCACACCGTTAATGTGAGCTCAGTGCCCCCGGTCCCGTATGGCATACCATTACAACGCATTACCAAAATCAACTCAACCATACACGCCACCCTGTTGGCTAAGGCTGTTCTAGCCCCACTGGCACCGTTAATGCATGCTCAGTGCCCCCGGTCCCGTATGGCATAACATTACAACACATTACCAACAATCAACGCAACCATACGCACCAACCCGTTGGCTAAGGCTGGTATAGCTCCACTGGCTCCGTTAATGCAAGCTCAGTGCCCCGGTCCCATATGGCAAAACAATACAACACAAAACACCATTTTATTATGTGGTCACGTGGTAGGCCATATTGCGTCCTTACATTTCAACCACAGCCAGTAGCTGCTTCTCTCAGCAACAGTGGCAAGTTCTTTGACTACCGGCCGGGCCTGTCCTCTGAACCCCACTTTCTTAAGCAGCCTTGTAGTGGAATTGGAAACAAAGCCCCTGCAGCCCACTTCCACCGGGAACACTTTCGCTGTTCATTCCCGATCTTCAGCTTCCGCTGCCAAGTTGGCATACCGGAGTCTTTCTTTCAAATGCTTCGTTAATGGCCTCTTCCCAAGGTACAGTCAACTCAACTGTGAGGACTGTCCTACTGGAGCTGGACCACAGAGGCATGTTAGGCCGCAGGATGCTAACGGCACCTTAATATGACTTCAGTAACACAGTACCCAATGGAAGATAAACGCTAACACCTTAGCACTAAGCCAATGAGTAGATTAAATAAACAAGCACAAGTACAAATAATCTTAACTAAGAACAGGCAACAGTCTAGGCAACAGTAAAACAGGGTAAATGCACTTACGCACTACTGCAGTCTTCTGCTGACTAAAGCCTGCTACAGACTGTGAGCTTTCATGACAGGTCGCACTGCGCGACATGGATCTAATAAACTTGGGAACGGCATGCATGTACACTGTACGACGATGACATCTCCTGGCTCTTAGGTTACGGAGCAAGTTAGAAACGTCATCAGTGTGCGCAAATTGTGAACAACCACAGCAACATGAATCACACTTTGGCAATTGTGCTTTTCATGTGTGCTGGAAAAAAAGAAGAGGTGGCAACGGAAGAGAGCAATGTTATTATATTTTTTTCTTTCGCCTCCATGGCATTTAACTTTTTTTTATTAAAGCCAGGTTCAGATTGTGTGATTTTGGGCTGTCCCAGACAAAAGATGACAACTGTGGCGATTTCTGTGATCGTGGCTCCTAAACACTGGTCCTACGTCGTACAGTGCGAGAGACTGAAAGACAGCTGTTGTCAGGGTCTTGCGATCAAAGACAGCCTGCAATCATTTTCTGGCAGTGTCAGAAATTTAGCTTGATTGTACGACCTACGCCTACTGAGTAGCCAATAAAAATGCAACATGAAATGATGAATTGATCAACACTACATGGCAATAAAAGTTAAACGCCATGAAGGCGAAAAAATAAAAAAGATAATTGTTGGAGGATTTGGTTTTTCTTCTTGTGAATTGGTGGATTTCCCTGTTGAGATTTTTCCTTTTTTGTTTGATTCAATTTGCCAAATATTTACCAGATTTGTTGCTATGTTGAAAGTATTACTGTCTCAGCCTATGGATTTGTTTATTAACTATTTCACTTAGATCGAATTTATATTTTCTTAATTTATTCTGTGCATCTTGCGTTGGGTTATTTATATTGATGTCTTCTGGATGTTTAATTTTTTGTTCCAGTTCAGCTTGTTCATTTTTCTTTCTTTTTTTGCAGACGGAATAATGATATAATTTTTCCTTGTAGTACTGCTTTCCCTGTTTCCCACAAAAGATACAGAGATGATTCAGGGGTGTCATTCATTTCTAGAAACTTTGCCCACTCTCTTTTAAAGTAAGTGTCAAATTCTGGGTCTTTCAGAAGGGATATATTAAATCGACATTTGGTAATGGGTTTATGTGACATATTTCTATTCCATTTAAATGTAACCGGGGCATGATCACTAATTATTATTGGGTGTATATTTGATTCTGAAATATTTGATAGAATTACTAGCGAGAAAAATCAATGCAGGAATATGAATGGTGTACCGGTGAGAAAAAAATGTATTCTTTATTGTTGGGGTGCTGTAGTCGCCAACCATCTCCAAGACCAAAATCACTCATGAACTGTTTTATAGTTTCAGCAAACTGCCAAATACGTTTGTTACTAGAACTGTTTGATCTATCTGTTGTTGGGTCGAGAACTGTGTTAAAGTCGCCAGCAATTATGACAGCAGCTGGAAAATTTTGAAATGTGGCGGAAAAGTTTTTTGAAAAAAGGAGCATCAGTATTTGGACCATATAGATTACATATTGTAACTGGGCTATTTTCTATTGAGATGTTTATGATAATGAAACGTCCTTCAGGGTCTGTAACAGTGGTGCTGTGAATGAAATAAATGTTTTTACTTATTAAAATGCATACTCCTCTTTGTTTTGTATTGTAATGAGCACAGAATAAATTATTATATTTTGATGTTTTAATTTGATAGTAATCTGACTCTGATAGATGAGTTATAAATAACAACACAAAGTAAACTACAAGAAAGTGTTTGAGATAATACTCAGATTAAAAATCTACCACATCAACAGCGATTTTTGATTATCTTAATCCAGCTAAAGTCATACTTGAAGTAAGCCCAAATCAAATTAATACACGTGGAGTAAGCCTATTTTAGTCACATAATCAAAGTGAATTACAGACATGTACACACCTTAATGAAACTACAATGTATTAACGTCGTGTGGGAGTTTTCACCTCATTTTGCGACAGTATAGATGCATTAATGGCAGTGGTCACTCGTTTGACAGCAAACAAGAGTGCACAGAATGTCGGATGCCGGGGCGTGGTGACGTATTGACATATGACAATAATAAATCTATGTTCTATAATCTGTAAAACGGGAACATGAAATACATTTTCGATAAGAAACTCATATTATTTTTTTCTTTGTCGCCATCTCAGGCTGTTTCTCAATTCCAAAAACGCAAAGAACGGACTTCTACTGGAGTTTGAACTCGTGAGGACACAGACCAGTTATATTAGAAATGGAACAGCAAAATATTTGATGCGTCACTCAATCAAATACATGCAATCCTAGTTCATATTATTTATTTTAATGTAGCTTTAGGTTTGAACAAAGTTCAATTAAATAATATGACTATGTCATGACACAAGTTTCCAGTCGTTTTTATTTTTAAAATATTAATGTAATTCAGCCAACATGACTGCTCTGATTTTGTTTAGAATAAAATGAAATATGATGGAAAACACAATGCTTTATTATAAAGTGTAAGAAGTTTATACAATAGGAAATATAACAAGCAACAAATTTAGTCAAATGTAACGTTACTCCAGTAGGCAGCGCTCCGGTACAATGCTAAATCAAAAATAGAAAAGGAAACTTTGCCATCAGTCAAAACGATTTGCCCAGAAAAAAATAATAGATTTATAAGACCAAAGATTCCCCATTAGAATATACTGTATATATCTCATTTTCACTGGCCATGTGAGGGCTCCTGTCTTCTTGATCCACAGAAGAAGAGAAGAAGAGAAGCTATCGACAGTATCTAATGTGTCTGAGACCGACTCATGACTTAGAGAAAGTAACACTTGAGTTAAAATGTGACGTTAGAAAAAATATATATTTTCCAAAAAGTTATGTTCGGTATACAATATGCTTTCCAAATATAATTTTTGCTGTAATATTATTGTAAATGCATTCTAACTATTGTAACCCCAAAATACAAACAATTATACTTTTATGGTTTCAAATTAAGATCTATGCAGTCACCTTTTATGTAATTTCTCTTCAAAATGTATGTTTTGTAAAATCAATAAAATCTGGAGTGACAACATAACATTGTTAGGACACAATAAAGTCACATATATTAGGTGATACAAACCATGCATTGGCATCTTTTAATTCACAATTTTAAAAGACACAATAGGAGTTATCTCGACATTAATTATATTTGTGGATATATGGTGCATAAACCTTCCAAATGTAAAAATCTTGACTGAATAATAAGTAAAATAAATACTATGAAAATATTAAGCTTGAATCCATCCATTTCCAACTAAACAATACAAAGACAACTTATTGAACATGCAAAAATTCAGACAACTTCATTTCCAAGTGTTTTCACAACAAAACATGCTTTGTAACTCACCCTTTAAACAATGGCACCTCATTAAAACATTCTGTTTTTAAGGTCTTATCTATAAAGGAACAAACAAACACTATTTACATTTTGAATTTCACATACATTTCGCCTTACTTTGAAAGTCCCTTACCAGTTTCTTTAATGCCCCGCATTTGATCTGTTTCTGATTCTATCTGTTGGGTAAATTTGCCTTCAGATTCAATATGTTGGTTGGGAGAACCTAATAGAGAGGTTAAACTTATGGTAGAGTCTGGGACGTCAAGAACTGCTTCAACGCCAAGAGCTGCTTTAACTGGACCATATTGCCTTTCTGTGATCATGTTGTTGAAAAGTATCTCATCAGTTGCAGGGAGTGGAGCTTCTGGAGGAGGTGGCAGAATGGAAGTCACTGTGTGCTCTTTTTTGGGCCTTTCTGAGCAAGAGAAACCATAGCTTTGTGCCTTATCAGGGCAGATAGGTGCAAGTAAGACCATAGTTTGTAAATTTTCTCCATATTGATTTGTATTACCAAAAGACAAAACAGGTCTTTCTTTGAGTGCTTTAAACCACATAATTTTCAGAGATGACCACATGCTAACTTGAGATTCCTCTATAGATACAGAGCTTACTGAAGGAATGCCTACTTTGAAAGAAAGCCTTGGGCAAGAATGCAAAAGGATGACTATGTCTGGTTCTTTATTTAGATAGAAACCATCCAGTTTAACATGCGGTAAAGAGGGGAAACCTTGTATGCAAGCTTCTCTCGGGCAGATTGGCACTAGTGAAAACATTTTCTGCAAAATACATCTGTCGATTTGTTTAAATGGCAAATCAACAGAAAACTGGAAATGTAGTTCTGGTTTTGTTTTCAGTGGCTTCTCCAACAGGGACTTTTCACCATTAGGCCACAATCTTGTGTTTATTCTCTCACTTGATGAAAATCCAATGATCTTTGACATTTTAGGAACACACTGATGAAGATTAGTCATTTTTGGAGGTATTTTACCATTGTGCTCTGGTGCATATGGGAAACCTGGTATACGTGTTTGTAATGGACAGGTTGGAGCCAAGGGAAAAGTTATCTTTGATAAGTCATTGATCCAATCTAGTCTTTCAACAAAAGCAACAGACTTATTTTTAAGAGGTATACTGTACAGTGTTTTCTTGTCAATTGATCTGTCTAAATACTCTGATTCCTCTTTAGAAGAAAATCCAATAATTTTAGACTTCTCTGGGCAAGTTGGAAGGATGCATAGCATTATTGGCTTGGGCAAAGATGGGAAACCTGGGGCACAGACCACTGATGGACATGTCGATGCAAATGCAAACATTCCATAAATGTTTTTTGTATATCTTGTGTCCATGTCCACAACAACAGGGAGTTTCGATTGGTTTGAACACATCATTGCTGTCCTTATAGGCCATTTAGATGTGTTAGGTGTCTGGATGCTTTGACAGCCAGCTATATAGGAAATCATTGGGTAAGAGGGATAAATGTTTTGCATTCTTGGCTCCATTTCTTCTATAGGATGTGGTCTAGAAGGAAATCCTGGAATTGATGATGCTTGTGGGCATGTTGGTGTCATTGCTATACACTTTGAGTGACTGACATTTTTACCAGTGTCCAAAATACCAGCTGGTATCTTTTTCAATAATCCACAAGAGATTACAGACTTTTCAACTATCCACTCGTTGCCTGGAAGATCCCTTAAAGATGGACACCCACAGATTCTAGAAAACAGTGGACAGGATGGAAGAATCTCTAACATGCTTGCATCTATTTGAACTACAGGGGTGGAATCCAACATTTGTGCAGCCCTTTGAGATTGTAAATTTAATGTTTCATGAGGCGTTTTATTTTCACCCTTGTTCGATTTCATCTCAGCAATTGCAGACTCTTTTGGATTAGTAGATAAAAAAAAATCCTGACTTGACTCTTCACATGGCTGAATACAAATTTCTTTGCTGTTTAATGCAGAAGGGAAACCATAAATAAGTGTTACATTTGGACAGGATGGGACCATAGCCACAATCATTGCAGGGACCTCAGAAAGCACAACTGTAATTTCAGTATTTAAAATTAGCTTTGGTATGGTGTATTCTTCCAAAAATGATGTTTTTATGCTATGCCACTCTCCATGATACATGTCCTCTGGAACTATGAACTGTGAAGGTGTGCCAATCACAATCGACATCTCTGGGCAAGATGGACATAATTTAATCCTGGAATGTGTTCCTAAATATGTGGTTCTCTTAGCAGATGCAAAGCCAGGAATTCTTGATTTATTTTGACATGAGTACAGAATAGGTAGCCCTGAGAGGGATTTTTCCAAGTATGGCATTAACAAAACATTTTTTGTAGATTTATGTTTTTGTGTTTTTTCCCAAATTACGTTCACATCAATCGGCCATTTGATGGTTTCATATTGACTAGAAAGACATGTGACTGGACATCCAAAAATCTCAGAGAACATTGGACATGTTGGAAGAAGATCTGTCATGTTTGGTATACATCCTTGTTGCACCCCAGTTTGATATTTAACTGTGTAAAGCACCAGACTATCGGTAGTGTTTTCTTCTTTCTGCAGTTCATAAATCAGATGGTTTGAACTTTTGTTTGATGTCTGTAATAAACCCTTATCGACCTCATCATTTTCAGCCAGAGTGTCTCTGTAATTCTCTTTACATGTGGAAGAAGGTGGGATCTGAGCACTTATACATTTAAATCTGAGGATAAAAAGCATATTATCATATGTCAAAACTGAGGTTGTACAACAAAACAAGATAGCACTCTGACTGCATGCCTCATTCCATCAGACTTTTAATTATTTTAATGCACATGTCCTTCTCAACAGTTGTGCATGTACTTTATGAACCTGCTGATAGTGAGCACCAATGGGCATGCCATGAGTTTTTACACTATTATGAATTTATTACCTCAAGAGAATCAGATAGCACAAACATTAGATGCAGACGTAAAGGGCATTTGATGCAGTTAAGCCAAGACAAAGCAATTAATTAATACCCAGGTTCACATTGTCTTATGCTTTCTAGCAAAACTCACCTCTCCTCAACAGTCAGTAATAGTGGCATGACTGGTACGGAATGCCACATTCTGCAACATCTTTTCCTGGAAACAGGTGTAATTGGAAAGTTTTTTATGCATTTTCCACCGATTGCAGAATGAGAAATGCAAAGTTTTTATGTAACAAAAACGGTCTTAAACTTACTCAAGAAGTCCCTTTTGTCCTTCCTCGCAAATTGAAGAGACCATATTCTCATTGGTCTTCTCCTGGTCAGCCTTGTTTGGATTAGGGAGGTCTGTTTTAACATCTATCAGACCAAGCAGAGTTTCTTGTTTATAGCCAACAACTTGTGCTGAATGTAAGCTGCTATATGTGGGTGGAAATCCAGGCACAATTGACTCCCTTGCACAAGATGGCAGTGTAGCAATATGGAAATGTAGTTGGTCCATGTTAAATGATGAGGCACCTTCCATTTTTGACTCATCCTTTGAGATTATTTTGTACAAAGGTGAGATGATCTCCCCAAGAGGCCATGCAGCTGAAGAATCAACAGTCTCTTTTCCCAAGTTAACTGATTGAATGCCTGATATTTTTGTAGAACATGGACAATGTGCGATAGTAGAGATCATACTTGTTGAGATACTTTTGTTAAGCTCTGGGGCTGATGGGAAGCCAGGCAATTTAGCACTGGTTGCACAAGATGGTCCTATAGCTAGCATATCTCTTTTGATTACTTCATCCTTGATTTCTTTGAACTGGGGTGAAACAGAATGTATGTGATGATACATCTTTCCCTTCAGATGTTTATCCCCTAATTGTGTTGCTTTTACAAACCACTGACTTTCTTCTTTGGATATATTGCCTGATAGCATCCCAGCTACTATTGAAACTGTGGGACAAGAATAGGACAGATAAACCATTAATGGATCCTTTTGTGCAGATGGACACCCAGCTTTAGGTGCGCAATTTGGCAAAACATAATGCATTCCTTTAAAACAAGCAATTCTCAACTCCTCGGGTGGGTAAATTGGCTTCTCTATTAAACACTTTCGTACTAAAATGACCTTGTCATTTGCAGAGAAAATATTTCCCAAAGCCTTATCAATTTTGCTTAGGTGTAAAGAGGGAATGCCTGAAGCTTTAGATTTCAGTGGACAAGCTGATTGAATACCAGACATTATTTGTGTTTCAGACGTAAGCCATGGAGCACAGGGAAATCCAGGAATTCTTGCTTGTCTTGAGCAAGATGGTATCAATAATGCTGTACTGTTTTTGGCACTTTTATCTTGTGTAAATTTAAACCGAACAGGACATTGATAAATTGAATGACATGTTGTTGTCTTAAGGCAGAACGGTTTAATGTTCTCCATATCCCTCAATTGATCAATGACTTCTTGGGACAAAAGGACTCTCAAATATGATTGATTCTTATGAGCAATTATTTTATTGTTGGATGGACTCATATCAGCAATATTTTGAGTGGAATTATAGAATTTTGCAGATTGAAATCCAGAAATGTATGACACTTTTGGACAACATGGTAAAATTCTGAACATACTTGCTGTACTTGGTTTTGGAACACACGGAAATCCTGAAAGCTTGGATGCTGCAGAACATGACACTGTCAATGCAGCCATATTTTCAGCAGTTTCTAAATCCCCTTTCATTGAAGATATTAACAAACTCTGCTCCTTACTTTTCCCAAAATGTCTCTCCCATAATACCACATTTTCTTTACTACAGCCTTTATCTGACCACATAATTGGATATCTTAAAGATGAACTAGGGTCTAGGGAGACTTTGGGACATGTCCAAAGTCCGGATTGTTCCATATGATATAGCAATGATGGAAATCCTGGGATGTTGGCAGTTCTTGGACATGCCAAATGTAGTAACATCATGTTCTTTGTTGTGTTTGTGTTATAAAATGCCCATTCCACATCCATAGGTTCTCTTGGTTTGTTTTTCTTAATACACATCTTCTGTATTTTCTCAGACTTGACCCAAGACCAATTAGCCATCCTCTCTGGAAAAGCTATAGATGCCATCCCTGGTACCAAAGCAGTTTTTGGACAAGCAGGAAGAAGATACATCATGCTGGGCACAGGTGGAACACTACTGACATCTTCAAAGCATCTTGCCACGAGCGCAACACTTTTCATAGCCTCTTCCTCTGTATTCTTTTTCTTGTTAACTGAGGGAAAAATGCTAACTTCCTGCTTAATCAGCACCTTGTCAAAAAACAAGTCTCCCATGTGATTCTTAGCTGTATCATCACCAAATCCAGATGTTGGCCAAGGAGAATTGGACATGCTTTTGGTGCTGAGGAACATTAGAACACAGATCAGAGAAATTATGAATATGTTTATAAGAAGCAAATGGACAACAACACATACAATATTAATTGTATTACTATATTACATTTACGCATGTGGCTGACACTTTTATCCAAAGCCACATCCACTGCATTGTACTATACATTTGTTTCTGACTATATGCAATCCACTGGGATCGACCCATGACCTTGGCGTTGCTGGCATCATGCTCTAACCACTGAGCCACAGAAAAGCAATATTAACATAGCATAACCAGCTTAAAATGTAAACGTTGGATTTAACATTCGTTTTTTATGTGTATGCTAGCGCATGCATGTAGTTGTATGCTGAAACCTTTAAAAGTAAACACCATTTGACTGTGTGCTTACGCTGGGGATCCTACTCTTTTGAACCTGCAGAGGGATGCAGGGAGAAAATGTGTTCCCTTTTTGTTGTCCAATCGACATTGTGTCGATGAGCGCTAGGGGATTGCCCTTGAGAACCTATCGTCTGTGATCATAAAAGGCCAATGAATATTGGTAAATGAAATGACATTTTATGCTGAGCAATTTTCATCTCTGTCTAACTGCTGGATACAAGTCACATTATGTGGATTCGACAGTGTTTTTAAAAACCTGTCACTGTTACTGACTGTTTGAATATATAAACATAAACACAGTTCATCTGTAAATATGCACATTGTTACCCAAACACTATGTAAAATAATATAGACAAAATCGCCACTCCTTACGATGTATGGTGATTTTGTTAGACGATATTGCGGTTATAACTAAGGACTGACAACAGAAAATATGTACATGAGAATGGCTGAAGGTTTTATTAAAAATGCATTTTTGTGAGCTGTATTAAAATACATAATGTTCAGAGTAGAAGCAAAACGGATCTGAAGTGCCAACGCAAATATGACGCAATGACATCAAGAATATGTTAATTACCGCATGACATCATCCAGAACCACAGTCCCACAATATCCTGTGGGAAGCACTGTGTAAGGCAACACCAACATGCATGCAGAAATAAACCAAATGTGAAAAATGTTCAGATTGCCATGCAATGCACATAGAAAACATACATTATACATGTTTTAGTGAATTACACGTAAAAGAACTCAGAGGTCCATGTAATGCTGTCCTTTACTGAAAGTATTTACAGGATTCAGAGAGGCATACAAATGTTAGTGTTCAGTGTTAATCATTAGTGTTGTGTGAACACTACAGTCAACCACTGTAGTAGCTAAACACAAGTGGTTGATCGCATACTGAGGTGCAACTGTCATTTATTTGCTCCAGTACAGCGGTAGGCATAATAGGCCAATAAATCATTCTGGCAGCATCATTCAATTATCTGGAAATTACTTACCCTTTTGCAGGCCTCACAACCTCAAGTCCAAAAACAGGTTGTAGCTTCTCAGTACTGATGTTTGGTCTTTGGTTGGCTCTTATTTTGCCGTGGTTAGGTTCATGGTTTTGCAGATTAGTGTCTGCATCATCTTTGCCTATAGAGTATACAGAAAGGTCACACAAAATAACTAATAGAAACCTGCAAGAGTTTAGAAAAAAACGATAAAAGTAGATAATATAATGAAAAAGTTACATGAAGGTTGGATATTAAGATATACTCACCAGAACATACTGTATTTGGATATTCCTCCTCTGTTAATACACTTAATTGTCTGTGTTTCTCTGAAACAGATAAAAATATGCACACAAAGGTAAGATATTGGTCAACACATAGACAACACAGCACACAATATGGTATTTAGAGGTAATATACACCAGTAGTGATCCGTGACGTTTGAACCCCGCTAGAGGGCGCACATTCAAAACAGATATGTTCAAAACAACAACAACGGCGTAGCTTGATGACGCTGTGAAGGAGCGTGGAATAATGGGAACTTGCTAATAATCAATCAGACGTGAATAAGAAATCAAATCACGTTTATGGATGATGTAAAGTAATAAAGTTTTATAAATGTTGCGTTTGATGACGTGATTTTATTTCATTATAATGAATTAGATGTAATTCTTGAAATTAATTTATTACTATTTAGTCAGATGATCTAAAACGCTTACTGCTTTTTCAGTAAATACGGTATCTCACAGAAGTGAGTACACCCCTCACATTTTTGTAAATATTTTATTATACATTTTCATGTGACAACACTGAAGAAATGAAACTTTGCTACAATGTAAAGTAGTGAGTGTACAGCTTGTATAACCGTGTAAATTTGCTGTCCCCTCAAAATAACTCAACACACAGCCATTAATGTTTAACCGCTGGCAACAAAAGTGCGTACACCCCCCCAAGTGAAAATGTCCAAATTGGGCCATTTTCCCTCCCCGGTGTCATGTGATTCTTTAGCGTTACAAGGTCTCAGGTGTGAATGGGGAGCAGGTGTGTTAAATTTGGTGTTATCGCTCTCACTCTCTCAAACTGGTCACTGGAAGTTCAACATGGTACCTCATGGCAAAGAACTCTCTAAGGATCTGAAAAAAAGAATTGTTGCTCTACATAAAGATGGCCTAGGCTTTAAGAAGATTGCCAAGACTCTGAAACTGAGCTGCAGAACGGTGGCCAAGACCATACAGCGGTTCTACTCAGAACAGGCCTCGCCATGGTCGACCTAAGAAGTTGAGTGCACGTTCTCAGTGTCATATCCAGAGGTTGTCTTTGAGAAATAGACATATGAGTGCTGCCAGCATTGCTGCAGAGGTTGAAGGGGTGGGGGGTCAGCCTCTCAGTTCTCAGACCAAACGCCGCACACTGCATCAAACTGGTCTGCATGGCTGTCGTCCCAGTAGGAAGCCTCTTCTAAAGATGATGCACAAGAAAGCCTGAAGACAAGCAGGCTAAGGACATGGATTACTGGAACCATGTCCTGTGGTCTGATGAGACCAAGATAAACTTATTTGGTTCAGATGGAGTCAAGCGTGTGTGGCGGCAACCAGGTGAGGAGTACAAAGACAAGCGAGTCTTGCCTACAGTCAAGCATGGTGGTGGGAGTGTCATGGTCTGGGGCTGCATGAGTGCTGCCGGCACTGGGGAGCTACAGTTCATTGAGGGAACCATGAATGCCAACATGTACTGTGACATACTGAAGCAGAGCATGATCCCCTCCTTTCGAAGACTGGGCCACAGGGCAGTCTTCCAACACGATAACGACCCCAAAAGAAGCTGAGGGTAAAGGTGATGGAGTGGCATGTCTCCAGACCTAAACCCTATTGAGCATCTGAGGTGTGTACTCACTTCTTTGAGATACTGTACATACATGACACTCATCTAAATTAAGAAAAAGACATTCAAACAATAAGACTATGATCAATATAATAATCATACGTTTTCTGTCAGTAAAGGAATCTAAACAGTTGCTCACCTGTCTAGTAAAACACATGCAAGATCAGCGTCTCTGTCTAGTAAAAATGTCTTTGTTGACAGAACCAGCTGCAAGCAGTAAAGAATAGTTGTGCTCCATAAGGACTGCGCAAAACAAAATGCAAAAAAATCCTTTCACATTTGTCCACGAGACTGTGTTGTCATGCGGAAACCGAGGGTAACGCCAAAGACTATGTTATTAGGGAGATGCAAGGTCTGCAATTGTCTTTGGTAACGCGGATATGATGCCATTGACAGGCCATGACCATTTTATCACAATTTACAAATAGTTCCAAACATTTGAGATATTGTAAGTACTCAAATGAACAAAATATATAACACTGACCTAGTGGTTTTTGGATATTTTACTGCAAAAAAGTTACAAACTTTATCCTTAAAACGTTAAAATATTTAACGCAATTAACGCAGCATCCGTTTACTTTGTCATCCTTTGTCTAGCATTACATTATATAATGTATTGGGATGCAGCACAATGCAATGTGACAGCGGTTCAGTCTGTTGTATACAGTCACTAGCTAAAGGCAATGTTAAATTCTCTTTCGTGCTTGAATGAACAAAAACATACAAGAATATGCCAGAAAGCCCACTTTGTCTAGCATTTTCGTAAACACAGATTTCAACATGTTAAAAAAATCCTTAATGAATGCAAAAAAATGTGAAAATGGCATCAGATCTGCGTAGAGCGGCAGCTTTTAAAGGGGCCGCGTTTTTAAACTTGCTGTTTTGACTCCTGTCACTAATGTTGATCAAAGAACAAAAGAAAAGAAATCTGTTGCTTCTTTAGAATATTTAATAAGTAAAAGTATATTTAAAAACATTCATCTTATGTGCGATTAATCGTGATTAATCACAGAAAAAAAGTGTGATTAATCAGATATTTTTGACATGCCACTACTAAGTCAATATTAATGATATTAAGACGATACTTTCACAGAATTTTCTTTACTCTATGTAGGATGATATTATGTAGAAAACAGCAAATCACCAAAATAGCTGGGTTTCCTCAAAAACCTCCCAATGTTTTAATTTAGACTTGGGGCCTCATTTATAAAATCTGTGTACGCACAGATTTGATTGTAGAGTGTGCATACGCAAAATCCAAGGCAACATTCATATCTAAGGTCTTTGACGTTTAAAAGTGCTTAGCGTCGCGTCAGGGTTGGAGCTGATGTATGCACTTTTGCTTGTCCGGTAAAGTTGTTGGGCGTTGACAGATACGCTTTTATATGTCAATGACATTAATTAGACATTGTTTACAAGGCGGAGATCTGAAAGTGCTCAGCTGCGCAATTTTAACATTCAATATTTCCAACTTGTACATTTCACACCTGAACGTGCATGCGTGCGTGCGTACGTTCGTTCTATGTACGTTTGTTCTATGTCAGCAGCCATATCACCCTGTAGCCCAAGACTGATTGCCCACTGTAGCTAAGCAGGGCTGAGCCTGTTCAGTACCTGGATGGGAGACCTGCTTGGAAAACGTCTTGCTTACGGATGTAACCTCAGTTCCCTGATGGAGGGAAGGAGACGTTGTGTCGAACCGACAGATTGGGGTTCGTCTTGAGAACCTATCATCTTCTGAGTATTTTGAAAAGGCCAATGAAAATTGGCGAATGAAATTTGCATGCCGGACTCCTCCCCGGATGTCCGGGTATAAGAGGGAAGCCGGCGTGCTCATTCTTTCACCGTTTGGTCTGAGGAGCCTGAGAGCATCCCCCCTTACCGCTGTGGCGGGCAGCCAGTGTTGTGGCATAAAGGACACAACGTCTCGTTCCCTCCATCAGGGAACTGAGGTTACATCCGTAACCAAGACTTTCCCTTTCTGTCGGTCTCTCGACGTTGTGTCGAACCGACAGATTGGGGTTCCTATGGAAGACGCCACAGCACTGAGCCGCGTCACAATCTCTAGCGGAGCGACGTTGACTGGCCTGGGCGAGTCAGATGTAGGCGCTAACGCGAAATTGTGACCGTCCAGTGGAGAGGTAGGGGGTCCCAGAGCTTTTGTGAAAAGATGGGAAGCCCCTGCCACCGGCCGTCACGGGTGGAGGCCTTAGTTCTCTAACCAGCGAGAAGCCGCCCGGCACCGTAAGGGCCACTGGGTAAGCATTATTCCCCCCTGGGGGGAAAACGCTGCAGAGACCACTACCTACCGTAGGGAGGAATTAGTGGAGACACCACATGGTCTCACCATCATTGGAGAACTCATGGGAAAATGTGCGGACTGCAGGAGTTAACCGCAAGGTGGGAGTCTACCTAGGGAGGTCATGGGTTGCCGAGGTGGGAACCATTCATGAGGATACATCAGACGGAACATCCCACGGAGGGGGGGTTACCACATCTGGAGCACTAGGTCCGGTTAGAGCTATGTGGGAGATAACGCAACTGTTCCCCGGCCTAAGGGGGCAGGGCTGCTCTGCCCAGCCTGCCCCGAGGAAGGTGCTAGTGATGGATAAAATGCCTGTTCTTTACCCAGTGGGGGAAAGAAGGGAGGCGTAATAGCCGCTGATCCCGCTAGAGGAAGGGGGAAGGGCTTTTGCAGGCGTACGCCCTACCGCCTGCCGGTCCTACACATTGCCCTGCAGGACGCGGGCTGACACCGATTCCATGCGTAGGTATTAGAACCTCACGGAGTTGTTGGGCATAGCCGCAGAGCTGCAGATGTCTGCTAGAGAGGCACCCTGAGCCAGTGCCCATGAGGAGTGTGCCTCACTCCCAACGGGCAGGGGCGAATTGAGATCGGTATGCCATAACGATGGCATCCACGATCCAGTGCGCCAGCCTCTGTTTGGAGACAGCCCTCCCTTCTGCTGACCTCCGAAACAGACAAAGAGCTGCTCAGAGCTTCTGGGCTCTGCGTGCGGTCCATGTAGTGGCACAGTGCGCATACTGGACACAACACGGATAGGTTGGGTCTTCCTCCCCGGTGGGGAGCGCCTGCAGGTTCACCACCTGGTCTCTCGGGAGAGTGTTGGGAACTTTGGGCACATAGCCGGGGCGGGGTCTCAAGATAACGTGAGAATCCCCGGGCCCGAGTTCTAGGCAATCTGTGGACACGGAGGGTGCTTGCAGATCCCCTACCCTCTTGGAGGTGAGCGCCATCAGGAGAGCCGTCTTTATCGAGAGTGAGAAAGAGCGGCAGCTCCGAGAGGCTCGAAGGGGACGGGGACTCTTGAGGCCCGCCTCCTAGGTCGCAAGAGGGTACGGAGCGCGGATAAGGTGGTCACCCTCTCGCGCCCCTTAGGAACCTAATGACCAGGTCATGCCGTCCCAGAGGCTACCCAGCAACTGGGTCATGATGAGCGGCCGTAGCGGCTACATCCACTCCCAGTGTGGAGGGGGAGAGGTTACTCCCCAGTCTCTCTTGAGGAAGGGACAGCCCATTCCCGATCGAGCAACAGTGGCCCAGTGGCCGAGGCCCTAGCCTGAGTGATGACCCAACCAGACCGGGGGTGGGTCACTCAGGATCTCCTCATCCAGGTTCTGCCTGGGATGCCGTAACGTGGCCCTTCCCCTGGGGAAGCAGGATCTTCGCCAGGGGGAGCGGCCAGGGGGGGGAGTTGTTGTCAGAGCCTTAGCTCCGAGAACCAAGTCCTGGATAGGCCAATGGGGCGTAACTAGTACCACTTGATGCTCCTCTTCCCTGGCCTTGCACAGGACCTGTGTAATGAGGCTCACTGGGGGGAATGCGTACTTCCGCTTGTCCCGCGGCCAGCTGTGCGCAAGGGCATCCATGCCGAGGGGTGCCTCGGTCAGGGAGTACCAAGCGGACAATGGGTGGACTCCGGGGAGGCAAACAGGACCGCCTGGCCGAACTGCTCCCAAATGAGCCGGACTGCGCGGGGATGGAGTCGCCACTCTCCGCGAGGCGTCAACTGACGAGAGAGCGCATCGGCTGTCTGGTTCAGGTCGCCTGGGATGTGTGTGGCTCGCAGGGAGCTTATCACCTGCTTACTCCAAAGAAGGAGGCGTCGGGCGAGTCGTGTTAGCTGCCGTGAGCGCGATAGATATACGCCACGGCAGTTGTGCTGTCCGACCGGACCAGCACGTGCTTGTCCATGCACAAGAGGTAGTAGCCTCCTCAGTGCAAGTAGCACAGCCAACAACTCTAGGCAGTTGATATTCCAACACAGGCGGGGGCCGTCCACCACCCCGACACTGCGTGCCCGTTGCACACGGCACCCCAACCCTGCAGGGAGGCATCCATCGCAACACGACGTGCCTGGCCCCTGCCCTAAGGGGACCCTTGTCCGCAAGAAGGTCATGGGAGACCAAGGGGTTAGGGTGCGTCGGCAGAAAAGCGTGATGACCCTACGCCTGCTGCCGGTGTGCCACGCTCTCCAATGAACCTGACTCTGTAGCCATTGTTAGAGCGGTCGTATGTGCATCGACCCGAGGGGGACCACCCCCGCCGAGGATGCCATGTATCCCAGGAGCCTCTGAAATTGTTTCAGGGGGACCGCTGACTACCTGAGAGCTTCAGGCAGTTCAACACTGATCGGGCGCGCTCTGTAGTTAGTCGCACTGCCTCCGGGAGGCCGCGTGGGCGCGGGCTTCCTCGTCGCGGGTCTCGCGCCCCCTGAAGGGCGGGGAGTGAGCGGGGCCGCTCATGAGGACAGAGTCGAGTTCCATACCGAGAAAGAGGATGCTCTGCACCGGGGAGAGCTTGCTCTTCTCAGTTGACCTGTAGCCCCAACCGATCTAGGTGCCGGAGCACCAGGTCCCTGTGTGTACACAACAGATCTCGAGAGTGCGCCAAGCTGAGCCAGTCGTCGAGATAGTTTAGTACCCGCACACCTCCTTCCCTAAGGGGAAGGAAGGCGGCTTCCATGACCTTCGTAAAGACTCGTGGAGAGTGGGAAAAACCGAAGGGGAGGACCCTGTACTGATATGCCCGTCCCTCGAATGCGAACCGTGGGAACGGCCGATGTCGAGGGAGGATCGAGACATGAAAGTACGCGTCCTACAGGTCGATTGCCATGAACCAGTCCTGACACCTGACGGACGTCAGGATGCGCTTCTGCATGATCATCCTGAAAGGCAGCTCGTGTAGGTGCCTGTTCAGAACACACAGATCCATGGTAGGGCGCAGCCCCCTGCCTTTCTTGAAGACAATGAAGTACGGGCTGCAACACCCGTTGAACATCTCGGCTGGTGGACAGGCTCGATCGCTACCTTCGCCAGAAGGGTGGCGACCTCGGCCCAAAGTACGGAAGCATCCTAGCCTCTGACTGAGGTAAATACGATGCCATGAACTTGGGCGGGCGACTGGATCACGTAGCCAGTCAGCCTGACAGTCTGGGAAACCGGCCAGGCTCCCAGAACTGTGACAGGGGGACTAAAGGTTCAAACTTCTTCATCGTCCCCCCGGGGTTGGTTCGATGGCTAGCAGTACGGATTCCTTGCCGGGGGAGGACCCCCGGGGAGGAGATTGGCTCTGCTGTTTTTCCTGCCTGGCGACTATGCAGCTCAACGCACTGTCTAACTGGGAGTGCTGAGGGTGGGAGCGGCTGTGATAACCCAGAGAGAGAGGAGACTCTCTTTTGAGAGTAAGTGGGCGCTAGCCCCCCGGAGGGGGCCAGCAGATGGTGAGACGGGCAGGATCCGTCCCTATCCGATTTCCCAGCGATGTTTCTGGGGTCGGGCCCAATGGTAGCCTCAATCTCCCTGAGATCTTCCCATGAAGGCGACTTCCGCCGCTGCTGATGGGGCGATGGTCTCCTCTTTGCTGTCTCCTCCAGGGGGCCACCTGAGTGGGGGGGGCGCCAGAACTGGAGGGCGTAGAAGAGGACCAGGGCTGCTGGCAAGCAGACGGTGCACGGGACTCGACGGCCGAGGCAGCTGAGTCGCGGCACGGGAGGACTGCTTCTTTACTGTCGAGAACTGCGGCTCAACTGTAACACCAACCAGCCCCCTCCTTGCGAGACAGGTGTGTCGAGAAAGCGGACCTTCTCGGCGTACTCATCTGCGCAAGGTTCGGCCAGAGGAGTTTCTCATGGACCATAAGTGTGGACATCATCCGACCCAGGGCCCGCGTGGTCACCTTGGTCGCCCGTAGAGCGGGCACGGAGTTCCTGCATAAGCGCTGGGTCGGTCTTACCCCCGTGGAGCTCTCTCAATGCCCTGGCCTGGCAGGAGCCATAGCGTGGAGAGAGGAGACAGCTTGGTCCACCGCAATATAAGCTCTCGACACCAGAGATGTCGAGACCGCACATGCTTTGGACAGAGTCTACGTCGAGCCCCCCCCCAGGTAGCCGCCGCCTACGGGCACGGGTGCACCGCGGCGGCACACTCCACCTGGGGGACATCGACGTACCTCTAGCTGTCTCAACCTCAAGGGAAGAGAGGGTGACAGAACTTTGTTTGACGTGAAACGTGCAGGAAAGGGGGCGTTTCCAGGTCTTACTAACTTCCTCATGCACTTCCGGTAAACACGGCACTGGGGACCAGACCCAAGACTCAGACCCAAGGCGCCATGTAGCCAGCTGCAAGCGCTGGGAGAGGCAGTGCGTGCACTGCAACCCAACACTCACGGCGGCCCGGGAAAGCATGGCTGACATTGCGACGCCCGCTTCTTCCTGGGATCGAACCCCAGGGAGCCCAAGGAATCGTCGGGGTCGGATGGCAGTACGCCACCCCCCGATGCTGCAAGACCTCATCCTCACGCATCGTGTCCGAATACGTGATTGAGGAGTAAGACGGTGGGACTGTCTCCTTGGGGACGATCAGACGAGCGAGACGAGGTGCGAACGGTCCGTGAGCCAGCTGCTGGCGGATTATCGCTCACAGTAATCCTCATATCACTCTCGCTGCTTGCCGTAGCGGACGGCAGGGCCGTAGTCCTGCCGCCACGGAACGGGGAGCAAACAAGGTGGTGGCTGAGTCCCGTGGGAACACAGCCACCCGTGACGCAATGTCTGAATCGTCACCGCCCACAGTGCGGGCAGGACTTACTGGAAGCAGGCATCGTGTCCTCCTCGATGAGTGTGATGCACCCATGAGAACAGCGGGACAAGCCACGCTGGAGAAATGTGCTCTTTTAGAAAAGGAAATTTGCTCGAACACCTCCGGAACTGCCGAGACGCCCAGGGTAGAGTCACTGCAGGAAGGGACCGTCCGCTGCACCACGTCGTAGATTCCAGCAGAATATTGATCACTGAAGATCGCTGTGTCGCTCATCAGATGCACAGGCTCTGAAGAACAAACGGTGAATTAATCAGCACGCTGGCTTCCCTCTTATACCTGGAGATCCGGGGAGGAGTCCAGCATGCAAATTTCATTCGCCAATTTTCATTGGCCTTTTCTAAATACTCAGAAGATGATAGGTTCTCAAGACAAACCCCATTCTGTCGGTTCGACACAACGTCGAGACACCGACAGAAAGGGAATTAGGTTGTGCTGGAAGAGGTGTTAGTGAGGCCAGCAAGGGGTGCTCACCCTGTGGTCTGTGTGGGTCCTAATGCCCCAGTATAGTGATGGGGACACTATACTGTCAATAAACGCCATCCTTCAGATGAGATGTTAAACCGAGGTCGTGACTCTCTGTGGTCATTCAAAATCTGCAGGCAGGCATATTTTATATACATAAAGACATTAGAAGTGACAGGACTAATCTGTGTTCCATGTAGGCATTTAACCAATCTGTGGGAGCCACAATTCTTGCTGGTTGGTTGGGTATCAATTACTTAATTCACTCACTGAAATGCAAATCAATTTATAAGTTTTATATAATGTTTTATTCCAGATTTTTTTTGGCTGATATTGTGTCTCTATCAGTTAAATTAAACCTACCATAAAAATGATAGACTCTTCAATTCAATTTTATTTATATGGCGCTTTTCACAATTTTCATTGTTCTACAACCGCTTTTCAAACATTGTAGTAATTTTTTTAATAAAAATAATACTAGGGGGAAAATTTAAGAAAATATAGGGTATTAAGATACATTTTATTATTGCAATTTTTTCTCTAAGCAATGTACACTGATGTCAGTGGATTGTCGTAAACTGTAAATTATTCAGTCAAAGTATATTTAATTTAGGTATATAATTATTCCAAAGTTAAGTCTTTTTATCTTTTAATGATTTTGAAAGAGTCATTCATGTTTTTATTTCGACTCGTCTTGACTACTGTAATAGCCTGTATGCAGGTATAAATCAGGCTGACCTCAAATGTTTGCAGATGGTGAAATGCTGCTGCTCGCTTGTTAACTACGACGCGCAAGCATGAACATATTTCTCCAGCATTGGCATCTCTCCATTGGCTTCCTGTTGGTTTTAGAATTGATTTTAAGTTATTGGTTTTAGTTTATAAGTCGTTAAACAGACTTGCTCCAAAGCATCTCTCTGATTTAATTATCCTATACAACCCAGTGAGAGCACTTAGATCTGCTGACCAATTACTTTTGGTTGTACCTCGAACAAGACTAAAAAGCAGGGGTGACCGGGCCTTTGCTGTCACAGCTCCAAAACTTTGGAACACTTTACCTCTTTATATTAGGCAGGCCCAATCACTTACTGTTTTTAAATCCAGTCTCAAAACTTACTTTTATACCTTGGCTTTTAAATCAGTATAAGAACTGTCTTTTTGTACTGTTTGACGCTTATGTCTGTACGTTATGTGTTATCTGTTTTTATTTTCTCCATGCTTGTACAGCACTTTGGAAAACAATTGCTGTTTTATAAAAGTGCTTTATAAATAAAATTTGGTTTGATTTGATTTAAAATATTGCTATCAGGACTGGGAGCCTAAAATTACAATATACCAGAAGAATTTGCAATAATACCAAAATGTGTGGAAAGAATATATTTGTTAAAATGTGTTAACGTGCATGTCTGCTGTTAAACTAAAGTTATTTATATTTATGGATTGAACTAAATCAGCAGTCTCCCAGTGAGTAAGCCAATGGCAACGGTGGCAAGGAACCAAAACTCCACTATAGATGTATATTTGTATAAGAGTGGAGAAAAAATCCTTGGGAGAGACCAGACTCAACCGGAAGATCCAGTTCTCCTCTGGCATATTAAAATAGTACTGCTGCAACTAAAGAGAGAATAATTACTGTAAACTGTGAGATTCATCGGAAATAGTTCACCGGGCTGGTTAGTGAAAAGAGGAAAGAACTAGTGAGGGTAGAAAAAAAGAGATATTTAGGTCTGTCCAATATTATTCTGGTTCTGGATGACTGTAGGTTGTGGCTGTAGTTGTCATCAGGTGAATTGCCCATCATCACGAGCGTCTGGCTGGACTGGGAAGAGCATCTGGCCAGAACCGGAGCTTGGACTGACGACCTCTGATGCCCTCGGGATCCTAAATTGTGGCTACAGTTGCCATCAGGTGGACTTCCCATCATCACGAGCATTTGGCTGAACTGGGAAGAGCATCCGGACAGAACCGGAGCTTGGACTGACGACCTCTGGTGTCCTCGAGAATTGCTTTTTACATTGGAATTTCTCAAAAACATGATTTTCTGAGACTAAAATATAATACATGTTTGACATGCCAGTACTCAGTCAATATTAAAGATATCAAGATGATATTTTCACAGAATGAGTGGTTGGGGGCAGTCTACAGCCCTTCCTGAAACTTCTCAACACACAGCCTGCCTCAGATAGCATTCAACCAATGCACAAAATGCATGTCTGCACAAATTAAACAAAAAGGAAAATAATAGATTCAGTGATATTTCACCATGTTTACCAAACCTATTCTTATGCCTTCAGAATACCTGGAATATCAGTGTTAGTCAAATCTCATGTTTTGGTTCTAAATTATCAAGAAAGCCATGGGAAGCTTGAACAACGCAAATATAAGTCAGTAATGATCTTTTTTTTCTGGAGAAACTTACTCTTACATTACCCTTAAAGTGGCTGAATTTTTTTTTAATGAATATAATTGTTTTGAAATGAGTTTTCTTCGACTGGAGATTTGAATCTTATTTGTTGTCACACAAAAATGTGAATATATGTTGGTGAATTGTGTGCTTTCAAAAGACTTGGAATATAGCTGAATTTGTACTTGTAGCTGTTGTATCTTGACTAGCTAGGACATATTGTGTTCCACAGAAAGAAGAAAATTATATACATAAAACATTGGGTAAGTAAATACAAATCATTCTGGGTAACCTGAGAGGTGTAGTTAATTATTACAGTGAGGTTTAGAAAAATCTTTTAACAATTACCATGCTACAGCGCATAAACTAGCACAGCCATTTCATATGCCTCTTAAAGAAATAATTCAACAAAAAATGAAAATGTTGTCATTATTTAATCACCCTCATGTAATTCAAACTATGGATGGCTTTCTTAGTTTTTTTTTCAGAAACAAGACAGCATTTTTAAAGTGTTGTTTTGGATTTTCTGGTTACCTGAAAAAAAGCCACCATGATCAATTTAAAACATCAATACATGCTAACAAGCTAATAGTTTGTTTGCTACCTGATTCAGAGACAACAGGTGGATGTACCACAGGACCAACATCAGGAGAAGAACAAAGCGGAGCATCCAGGAAAGCAGATGAAGAACTAGATGGCATAGCAGAAGCAATGGAGCTAAATGTAAATGATGCGGGAAGAGGAGATATGCTGGCAGATAATAGAGTTTGAGAGAGAGAGGTACAAGCAGAATCTGCATTGAGTATCTTAGGGGATGCAGTGTCAATGGAAGATGTTGTCGAGTTGGGAGTAACAGAGACGGTTTTTATTTTTTGGAGGTACACAGGAGGAGGAGACTTCACATGGGATGATGATAAAGCAGGAAGAGGGGCATGCATAGGTGAAGGGGTTTGCGCAGGGGGAAAGGTGGCAGCTGAAGCTTGATGGCACATTGGCTGCAGGTCCTGCACAGGGTTAATGTGTTCCGAGGTAGGCAGAGCAGGACACAGAGTAGGCTTCAGGTTGGGAGACCTCCACTCTTTTTGCCAGGATGCTGCAGCAAAGCATGGGAAATAATGAAAGTTGATTAATGAAGGCGTGGGAGTAAAAAAAACAGGAAAGATAGTAATTAAACAGAACATAGAAAAGTATGTTATCAGAATGACTAAAAAAGAATTAAAAGTAAATGTACAGTTCTCTTTCTGTCGGTCTCTCAACATTGTGTCGATAGAATGGGGTTTGAACTTGAGAAACTATCCTCTCTGAGAGCAATTTCAAAAGGCCAATGAACTTGGCAAATGGTACGCACATGCCAGTCTCCGCCCTGTGCATACGGGTATAAAGGAAGATGGCGTGTACATTCATTCAGGTGATGATTTTTTCAGATTCATTCAGATTCAGATTTTTCCTTCTGGGCATGCAAGGCATTGTGCATGCTGAGCGTTTTTTTCTATCCGAGTACAATTACGATGCAAGCAGCGGAGCCATCCCTTATTCTTCATCGGAGTGTGTTTCGACAGTGAGTCAAAGAGTCTAAAAGAGCATATTTCCTTTTCTCTCGCAACGTGCGTGGTCTTCGGACATGTCTCGCCGTTGTGTCCTTGGATGCAACACACTCATCTCCGAGACGACGGGCACATGGCCTCCGCGGCAGGGGTTATCCCTCTTGGGTTGATGCACATGAGACCGCTGCAGCACTGGCTTCAGAGTCGCGTTCCCTGGAGAGCGCGGCACACCGACACGAGACATATTGCCATCATATCACCATCCCGTCACGGGCATGCAGTGTTGGGTCGGTGGAAGGGCCCCCGTCTGCAGTGGCACATCAACTGCCTGGAGCTGGCTGTGCTGATGGCCTTGAGGAGGTTCCAGACCCTCATCTAAGGCAAGCACGTGCTGGTCTGCTCGGACAGCACCTCTGCCGTGGCGTACATCAACCATCAGGGTGGCATTAGCTCACAGCAGATGTCGCAACTCGACCATTGCTTCCTCCTCTGGAGTCAGCAGGTGGTGAAATCCCTGCGTGCCACTTACATCCCAGGTGACCTGAACTAGACAGCCAATGCGCTTTCTCGTCAGGCCTCGCTCCGCGGAGAATTGAGCAGAGAATGGAGCTCATTTGGGAACGGTTCGGCCTGGAGCAGGTGGACCTGTTTGCATCCCCGGACACAATCCATAGCCCACTTTGGTACTCCCTGACCAAGGGCCCCCTCAGCATGGAGGCCTTAGCGCACAGCTGGCCGAGGGATAAGCGGAAGTATGCCTTCCCTTCAGTGAACCTCATTACACAGGTTGTGTGCAAGGTCATGGAAGACGGGCATCCAGTGCTGCTAGTTACGCCCTACTGGCCCAACCAGGCTTCTGACGACAACCCCCCTTGGCCGATTCCCCTGATGAGGGACCTTCTGTCTCAGGTGAAGGGCACAGTATGGCACCCGAGGCGAGACTTGTGGAACCTACACGTCTAGGTTCGGTGCTGTCCTTCCTACAGGAGAGACTGGAGAACAACCTCTCCCCTTCTCCCTCAAAGTGTATTTAGCCGCTATCGCCTCTCATCACGACCTCCTTGAGGGTAAGTCTCTCGGGCAGCACGACCTGGTCATCAGGTTCCTGAGGGCCGTGATGGGAGTGAATACACCTTGACCATGCTCCGTACCCTCTTGGGACCTTACTGTGGTCATTGAGGGCCTACATAGGGCCCTGTTCGAGCCCCTGGGAGACTCTACTCTCACTCAACTTTATTTATATAGCGCTTTTACAATTTTCATTGTTACAAAGCAGCTGTACATGAGACACATTGACTACAAGCAAAACAATCAAAGTTGTACCTGCAAAAACAAGAAAAGGTTGAAAACACAGAAGACAGACACACCCACACACAAAACACTCCACACACACAACACGCACACGCACCAACACACACAGACACAGAGACACACACACACACACACACACGTACGTACACAGACAAGTACGCACACACACACACGCTCAGTGAGAGCACACATTTAGGATAAAGGAGAGAGAAGCACAGGTCAAATATAGCAGATAATAAATTCCTATATGCAATATTAATTAAGTAAAACTTTAAGATTCTAAAGCAGCCCCCCCGGTCAGGCAGATAGTGCAAAAACAGTATGCAAACGGTGGCGAGGAACCCAAAACTCTAATCAAGAAAAAAAAACTCAGGAGAACCCAGGCCCAACCAGGGGATTCCAGTTCCCCTCTGGCAAAAGCTGCTGCCTCTGCACAAGCTCCAGAGAACTTGCACAACAAGGCTAAATAAAATAAATAAACTTAATAATAAAATAAATTGTAGTTTAAGATTATCATTAATAATCTAATAGCATTTGAAGTTTTGTGGTGAAGACATGTCAAGAGACCGCGTCCTTCTTTATCCAGCTCTATCATCTCAGCTCTTGTCAGGTCCCCACTTCCCATTCTCCACTCTACCATCAGGTCAGGCCATGAACTGCATCCTGCTCGCTGTGGTAACCTTGGAACAATGAGACAAGACTGGCTGAGAGTAGAGTACTGTTCTGTACTCTTTGATGCAACAAGTACATCGCGAGACGCGATGACGCGAGACGCGAGTCTATCTCATTTTACGAGGAATCTCTATCAAGAGGGTAGGGGACCTCCAGGCATTCTCAGTGTCCGACGAGTGCCTTGAGTTCGGGCCGGGATCCTATCACTCTCACAGACCCCGGCCTCGCTACGTGCCCAAAGTTCCCACCACTCCCTTACGGGAGCAGGTGGTGAACGTGCAGGCGCTCCCCTCAGGGAAGAAAGATCCAACCTCTTCCGTATTGTGTCCAGTACGCACCCTGCGCCTCTATTTGGCCTGCACGCAGAGCTTTAGAAGCTCTCTGTCTGCTTTGGAGGTCAGCAGAAGGGGAGGGCTGTCTCCAAACAGAGACTGGAGCATTGGATTGTGGACTCCATCTGATCCCAAGATCCCAAGCCCACTCGCAGTGAAAGCTCACTCCACCCGGGGTGCAGCCTCCTCATGGACACTGGCTCAGAGCGCCTCTCTGGCAGACATCTGCAGACATCGGGCTATTCCCAATACATTCGCGAGGTTCCACATGATTACATAGTACCAACAGGTAAGACTGGCGGCTGGCTGGGCGTACGCCAAGAAGTGCCTTCCCAGTTAACACAGTTACATTGTGACCTGGAGCGGACCATTTTTGTCGCAGCGACATACCAATAAACTTCCAACGAAGTACCAAATAATGTTCCAGTGACGCAACTTTGGGACGTGGGCATTACCTCCTGAAGACATACCTGGAACTTGCCATATTCGTCGCAGCGACGTACCAAATAACGTTTCTGGGACGTTATGAGCACATCCTAATGACCAAACAGTCACGTTGTTAAAATCGTTTTTCTCATTTAATTTAAACACGTATCATCCCTCACATGGAGGATTAAATTAATCTGAGATTTAATATGTGCGATAAAGATTCAATTTTATGCATAATTGGAGTAATTCTCTATTCAAATATGTATAAAACAGTATAACGATTAATACAACTCAACAAAGCACTGTACATTACAATCAGATATTTCATTTAGATACTGAAGTAAATGACATATATTACAAAGACTTCAACACAATATAGAGTATTTAAAGCAGATAATTATTGACAGGGATGAATAAACATGATCTTTAAGCTTAAAGGGGAGATTTCACGAAAATATGACTTTTTCTATGTTTAGGTGCTATAATCGGTTCCCCGGTTCATCTACTAACCCCAAAAACGTGAAAAAGTACAACACAGTAACTTTGGTTTGTTACGACTTTCTCTGAAAGTATGTGAAAAAAATCAGAGCTTCAGATTACGCTCCCTGCATAGGCGAGGGATCTCATTGTAATAGCACCGCCCCTTAATCTGCTCGTTTCACCCACGGCATGCAATTTTGTTTTTCCCAGGTGATAGGAGTGTATCGGTTCTAACGCCATGGCGAAAGTTCGCTGTACTGTCGTTGGGTGCACAGACCAACACAGAACACTGTTCCCAGACTCACAGGAGAGGAGAGAGTAATGGATTTATTTTGTTTTTCAATGCCATCACGGAGACTTGCATGTGCGTACCATTTGCCAAGTTCATTGGCCTTTTAAAATTCCTCTCGGAGAGGACAACGTCTCGTTCCCTCCATCAGGGAACAGAGGTTACAGTTGTAACTGAGACGTTTTCTAGGATACAGTATATGGGCAGAATATGTCCCTGTTTATATAGAAATTTCTGTAGTTTATATAATAGTCATGAGCCACCATTTTCTATTTATATTTACTATATTCAACCCCAAATAATAATATAAAGCCATTATTACAAGTCATTACTAAAAGTTAGCTTCAACTTGTTTAAGCTAAAACGAAAACAATTTTTCAGTTTTTCCAGAAGCTAAATTAGTATTTGTATATAATTCTTAAAGTCTACCTGTGTTTAAAATATGTGAGGGGTCAGGATCCACCCCGTTTGAGGATTATTCCCCCAAAATCATTAAAAACCATGCTATGCATTGTACAGTGGCTTGCAATTTTTTTCACATTTTGTTATGTTACTGCTCTGCACTGTAAAAAAAAATTCCGTAAAAAAACGGAAAAAGTACTGGCATCTTATTACACAGACTTTTTACCGTAATTAAAAACGGAAACTTTCTGTTAATTGACAGTGTGCCCACAGTAAAAAAACAAGAAACTTTCTGTTTTTAATGGTATAACTACTGTAAAAAACTAAACATTTTCTATTATTTAAAAGTTTTGTATATTAAGAAAACATTTATTTTCTGTGTTTTAATGGTATACCTATAGTAGAAAAGTGGACATTTTCTGTGTTTTAATGGTATACCTACAATAAATAAACAGGGCAATTTTACTCATTTAATGGTATACCAACACTCACTGACTTACCCCTGTAATTAAAAAATGGAAAAATACTCTTAATGTATACCTACAGTAAAACAAAACCCTTTTTTCTACAGTATACGTAAGTGTGAAGAAACAGTAAAGAATTGTTAGTGAACTGTGTACCTACAATGATTATATGAATTATTATTAAAAACAACAACAACTTTGTAATAAAACAGATTATTTAATGAATACAAATAATTTGTAATTACAAATAATCACTAAATAAGTAATAATGACTAAAATAGAAAAACATACTGTAAAATTTTACTTTAAGGTGCATGTGTAAGACAAGTGGGCAAATTACAAATACATTTCAAGAAACCAAGTTAACTCCAAGATGGCAAGAAAACTGGGAACATCTTCAACAGTCAACTTTGAGATGCAATGTAATTCCAGACCTAAACCAGGACTGAACCACTGAAAAGGCATCCAAATGAAAACTTAAAAACACTTAACCTTCAACTACTATAGTTACAATTCCATTTTACATTGATGAACATGCAGGATATGTTGCAATATCACATCCACGTCTTTCGTCTTCTTTCTCTCCATAACTGGTATTTATATGGCTGTAAAACAAAAAATAAACATCACTAATAATACAAACTAACATTTAACTTACAACTGTTGTGATTACTTGCATGTCAATAGTTTACCCAAAAATGATAATTCTGTCATCATTTACTCACCTTCTTGTCATTTCAAACCTGTATGACTGACTTTCTTCCGTAGAACACAAAAGGAGATATTTTAAAGAATGCTGGTAACCGAACAGTGGCGACACCCATTCACTTGCATTGTATGAGTGGCGGCACCCATTCAAGTGAATGGGTGGTGCCGCCACTCTTCGGTGATGACAGAATTTTCATTGTTGGGTGAACTATCACTATAAGATTTTACCAAATAAAGTGTAGGTACTTTTGACAACAATACTTGGAACAATAGGTGGCAAAAGAGAAGCAGTATGATGAAAAAAATATGCTTAATTACCTTTAAATCTTCCAAGGATTCTGAAAGTCATTCAGGTCTGACAGGGATCGAAGGAGTTTAGGTGGTNTTTTTTTAACCACACATAACTTCACAAATTATAACAAGCAATATTCACATAATTTAAATCATCAAACAACCAACAACAAAAAATAAAATAAAGGAAAACAGTCAAAAAAATTATAATAGATTTAAATCAAATAAAATATAGAAAAGACACATAAAACAACATAAAAAACACATATCTGAAAGGCCTCCTATTACAGGACACCATAGGCGCCGATTTCTTTTTTCGCCAGTGGGTGCTCACGTCGCCAAAACCAAACCCCACCCCCACAGGCCCCAACCACCGTCACCAAATATGTATTTTTTCATAAGCAAATTATAACTTAAAATATTTTCAAACTCACAACGAACAATTCATTCTGTATATTAGGCTACTTACTTTACAGCGGAGCATACACAAGAAAGTGTAAAACATTTTAACAGCTTCTGTAAATTTTGTATTGTATAAATAATGCACACTAAACATTTTCACTTAAATGTTCACTTCACACAAAATACCTTGTTTTTGATAGCATTGTATGCTATCCAGGGAAATGTTTTTTTTCCAGTTTTCATGATATGTTCGAGACTGCTTCTGCCTCCCGCCTTTAACGTTACTTCTGCTGTCATTACTTGATGATGTCGACGACAACGGCTGTTCACTTGAAGAAGTAGCAACACTGCTACTTACTGAAGAGATGCTAGGGTCAATTGAATTTTTCCTTTTAATCACGAACCTGTCCATTTGTACACGAAATTTAAAGACAAATTGACATTCTCGCAACGATTAACAATGTCCACTGCTGTTTGCAAGGACAACCACTCTATCTGAATTACGACTCGTAAGATCAACCAATCAGAGAGGCACCCTATTTTTAAAAGCATTTTGATTGGTTAAAATTGATTGAGAAACATATGCCGTTTTTCCATGGGTGCTCGGCAATTTCCGTGGGCGCTCGAGCCCCGGAGCACCCACAGGATCGGCGCCTATGACCGTAACCTTACTAAAGTAAGTAAAGTTACCTGCGGTGGTTGTTGCATAAAAAAACCCACTCGCCCCCGCTTCGCGTCGATGTCTGATCATCATCCTGTCAGGTTTTTTGTTATAACCGTCTGGATGTATATTAACCTTACATGTGTGTATATTCCCCATATAGCGTCACACAGTGTCTACTGTATAGATACATATAACGTTATATATAATATAAAATAAGTTATTAATATGCAAACAGAAACACAGACGGCCAGATGCTAAGTTTAAAATAGCGTTCATTGTAAATTCATTTGAAATACACCACGATAACTGTCAACCAAACTATACAATATCACTAACTTACCTTTGAATGCTAGCCCTTGTTAATTGTACAGTACAAAGAAAACAGTAAGTTTATATTTCCATTAAAAACATACCTTTTACACACAGAGCCGAGATGAAGTTCACCGTGTCTGTCACACAGTGCAGCGGGGATGGGATGTTACTTCCCGCGCACCAAGCAGGTTAAACATACTGACAAATAAACTGTAAATTAACAGATAGCATATTCACTGATGAGGAGAAGGCAAAAACAAGTAAAAACCAATAAGTATTACAAATAATCACTCATAGTTCAGTTTGTACTTGATAAAACATCGGTTCTTGTTAACAATATCCAACGAAATTCACTATTGTACTTTACATGGACGGTTCAGTAATAATGGTAATAAAGCAGTCGTTTAATTGAAATGTCGTGTTAATATTTTATTAAGAGTACTTACCAGTGGAAAAACTTGGGTAAAATGTTGTTACGGCTGTGCTTATACGTCCATGACCATCAAATGTTGTCGGAGGCGCGATCACAGTCCCATAATGCAATTCGAAAATGTATATAAACGGTAAAACACCCGTAACACGTGTTGTACGGAAAAAGTCCGTTAAAATATACAGTCATTTAACCGTTAATGTACAGATTTTTTACAGGGTGTGTTAAACTACTTTAAAAGTATTGTTTTTTTTAATGAATCTACATACACCATATTGAATAAATAAAAAACAACTTGGAAAATTTACAAAAAAATAAAAACACTGAAATAATTACATCGCATAAGTACTCCTACCCTTAACTGGTTGGTTAAAACAGCTTTACAGCCTAAAGTCTTTCCGGGGATGATGTGACAAACATTACACATCTATATTTGACAATTTCCTCCCATTCTTCTCCTTAGATCCTCTTTAATTATGTGGTGGTTTTTCTAGACATATTATTGACTTTTCTTATATTCTAAATATATTACTGAGTTTTCTTATATAAAATAGCTTTCTTATATAAAGAATACATTTAAAGGTAGTTATAGAGTTCATGTACTTCTCTGATTGTAACAAGGGCTATGGGCCTCATGTATGAGTTTGAACACTTGAACACCTGTGTACACACCAAATATCTTATCAAATTACGACAGGAACTGCACGTACACCACACACACTTTTGTAGAGAGGTTTGGTTAAGAACGCTGGGTTGTTTATCATTATCACACTAAACCATGAGTTCATTTTTAATAAAACCAAGGTTAAATCATGTATCGTCCGAAAGCCCCCGGAAAGGTGTCAAGATAAAAAGCACTTGATATACGTATGTGTTATTGCACATGATATACGTATGTGTTATTGAGACGTCCGAAAGCCCCCGGAAAGGTGTCAAGATAAAGAGCACATGATATACGTATGTGTTATTGAGAGCGCTCCCTACAATTAAATCTTAATATGGTAGGACGGAGATCTTAATATGGTAGGCCGGAAATATAACTGTAGCAAGTGCAGGATGAAATATAACTGTAACGAGGCATAAGGGGATGGACTAATAAAAATAAGTGATGTCATGTAAAAACTGGTTGGTAGAAGATGAGGTCAGGTAAAACCTGATTGGTTTGAACTGTGATAACAACTTGAGAACAATGTATAAAAGATGGAGTCAGACATGTATTCGTTGGGCATCTACAGATGAACTCTGTGTGTCTCACTTTGCTTGCTCGAGCAAATAAAGATTGAAACCTCTGGAAACCTGGCTCTCTGGTCTTCGTGAATTCTTTCAACATTGGCTGACCGACTTTTCGCCACGACAATTATTTCAGGTTGGGTGGTGACAATCAGTAGACACTAGACAGACATTTCAGGTTTCTGCAGAGATGTTTAACAGGGTTCAAGCCCAAGCACTGGCTGGACCACTCAAGGACATTCAAGGATTTGTCCTTAAGCCACTCTTGCATTGTTTTATATGTGTGCTTAGGATCATTGTCCTGTGGAGAACAAAGTGTGTGGCCAGCCTGAGATTCTGAGAGCTCTGGACTATGTTTTCATTAAGGGTATCTCTGTATTTTGTATGGGAGGCAAATCCTGCCAAATTTAAATAAATAAAGTAAACGATGAAAATGAAAAAGAAAACCAGATTAGCAATTTCATTATACACAACTGCGTGCACAATATTTGCCAAAATGAAAAATAAAATGAAATTATTTTATTTTCATTTTCATTTTTACACTGACAATGCGTTGTCCCTGTCAAATTGAAAAAGAAAATACAATTGGTGATTTGACATTTCATTTTCACTAAAATCTCGAGGCAAGACTGCCAATTTGAAAATGAAAAGGCAAATGTGAAAAATAATTTTTTTTAGCCCCGCGTACTTCATTCATTATGATTATGAGCCAATCGTTATACAAAGTGCTGCACTATGTTATGAATGCATGTTTTAAATGATGCGCCTGTTTAAATTCCTTGAAATTCAGCTGTCATACCAAAAAACAACTAATACCTACAACTATTATAAGTGCAGGCCTGTGTCACCGCGCCGTGGGACAAAAAAAAAACATTCGAATCAATTAATAGTGCAGCACTTTGTATAACGATTGGCTCATAATCATAATGAATGAAGTACGCGGGGCTGATTTAAACGCCGCTCTTGTGATACCATAAGCGAATTGGTCTGCGCACAGCGCGCGTGAGGTTAAACACATCTTATCAACCTCAAACCGAACATTACGATGGATTCTATTGTGCTGAGAAAGATCGCTTTGTTTATGTGTTCTTAAAAGCAGTCATAGTGTAATGATGATAGCGTGCTCGGGTGCGGATGGTAATGTACAGTGTAAGAGCAGGTCAGCGGCGGAGTGGGGACAATCGCGCTCCGACATGTTTCAGGGCACGCTAGAGATACGGGCTCTCCAATGCTTTAGTTTGTTCGTCTGTTAACTTATCAGAGATGCAGTACACCACACAACAATTTTCGGTATTGCACCAGGCACAGTCATCGTCATCATTACAAAGCGCTAAGGCCAAGCGCCTGACAAGGTCTACACACGTTCGTTCGAATAAACGGATATGACGTTTTTTTGTGGGCTGTTCCCAGTAATGCAGACGCTCGTCCACACCCACTAATTAACATGTAATTTGCATGACCGTGAACAAGAAAAAGAAAATGAAAACGAAAATGAAATAAAAGAGAAGAGAAAATAAAATAAAATCAAAGTTTACATTTTCAATTTGAATTGTGTCAGTATTATTGCGTGAACATTAATAAAACCTTTGTAAAAAATGTTTTTACAATTTATTTTTCACATTTGCCTTTTCATTTTCAAATTGGCAGTCTTGCCTCGAGATTTTAGTGAAAATGAAATGTCAAATCACCAATTGTATTTTCTTTTTCAATTTGACAGGGACAACGCATTGTCAGTGTAAAAATGAAAATAATTTCATTTTATTTTTCATTTTGGCACATATTGTGCACGCAGTTGTGTATAATGAAATTGCTAATCTGGTTTTCATTTTCATCGTTTAATTTATTTATTTAAATTTGGCAGGATTTGCCTCCCATAATTTTGTGCTGTTGAGCTATCTTTCTACCCCGACAAGTCCGTCAGTCCCTGCTGCTGAAAAAAAACAGCATGAAGCTGTTACCACCACACTTTACTGTTAATATGGTAGCGTGCAGATGATGAGCAGTGCTTGGTTTCCTCCAGACAGATTCATCAGACCAGGGAATCTTGTTTCTGACAGTTTGAAAGATTCTTTTAAGTGCAAATTAAAGTTTTCGTGCGTCTTCACTAAGGAGATGCTTGAGTCTGGCCACTCTGTTATAAAGCCCAGATTGGTGGAGTGTTGCAGTGATGTTTGTCCTTCTGTAAGTTTCTCCCGTCTCCATATACTGTATGATCATGGAGCTCAACCAGAGTGACAATCAGCTTCTTGGTCATCATTATAACAAATGCCAGCTAAAGTAAGAGATCTGGTGGTTTCAAACTTGTTCTATTAATAATTAATGTAGGCTACATGCCTCTGTGAACCTTCAATACAGCAGATTTGTTTGTATGTCTTCCTCAGATTTTTATCTTGATATAATCCTGTTGCAGAGCCTAATTTTTACCTAATGGCTTGGTTTTTGCTATGATATGCATTTTCAGCTGTTAGACCTTGAGATAATAATAATACTACACTTTATTTACGGGCACCTTACGTGACACTCAAGGACACATTGGAGGCAATTAAAACATAAAACAATTTACATGCAGCAATTAAAAAAATAAAAAATAAAATAAACACATAAAATGTCACCTGTATGCCTGCCTAAAAAGATGTGTTTTCAAACAAGATTTAAAAGTAGAAAGAGAGTCACTAGTGCGAATATCCTGTGGAAGCAAGTTCCACAGATAAGGAGCAGCATAACTAAAAGCTTGAGATCCCATAGAAGCCAAACGCATACTAGGAAGAACTGAGGAGAATGTAGATGATCTAAGTGTTCGAGAGGGAGTATAAATTGAAAGTAGGTCCAATATGGAGCCAGGTTATGCAGTGCTTTGTAAACAAGAAGCAAAATTTTGAATTCAATACGCTATGAAACAGGAAGTGTTGTGGTTTTTCCTCTTTTGATTCTGAAGAAACGACTCTTGAGTCAAGGTTTTGAAACCAAAAGTAGTTAGACTTTATTCTCACAAATTTGGAACAAAGCCGAGTTGGATTGCAATGCAACTCGGCTTTGTTCCAAATTTGTGAGAATAAAGTCTAACTACTTTTGGTTTCAAAACCTTGACTCAAGAGTCGTTTCTTCAGAATCTAAAGAGGAAAAACCACAACATTTTGGCGTCACGAACAGGATCCTCAGAAAGAGCAGTAGGGTGGACCACGGCGGGCGGCATCTGGACGAGCAACACAACAATTTGGCCAAGGTGAGCAGTTTTTGCTTATAATAGTTAGGTTGTGTTGCTTGCTAGAGACTGCTCGTGGTGAGACACTTTAAGTTCTTCTAAATTCATCGAACTAAATTTAATAGAAAAAATCTAAAATGAAAGATTCAAAGGGGTTTTGATTCCAAAGGAGTAAAAATGCATGCATTGATCTGTGTTTTCTGTTGAGTTGGTCTTGAGGAGAACAGTGAATTCAGATTTTAATACTTAAGTGTAGAATTTATATTAGATCATAATAGTATT